>NC_056728.1:960177879-960357879 GCF_019279795.1 Protopterus annectens
AAATAAGGAACTACCAGCAGAGAAGGCAAGGTTAAATAAGGAACTACAAGCAGAGAGGGCAAGGTTAAATAAGGAACTACCAGCAGAGAGGGCAAGGTTAAATAAGGAACTACCAGCAGAGAAGGCAAGGTTAAATAAGGAACTACCAGCAGAGAAGGCAAGGTTAAATAAGAACTATGCCCAGAGAAGGCAAGGTTAAATAAAGAACTACCAGCAGAGAAGGTAAGGTTAAATAAGGAACTACAAGTGGAGAGGACAAGGTTAAATAAGGAACTACCAGCAGAGAAGGCAAGGTTAAATAAGGAACTACCGCCAGAGAAGGCAAGGTTAAATAAGGAACTACCAGCAGAGAAGGCAAGGTTAAATAAGGAACTACCAGCAGAGAGGGCAAGGTTAAATAAGGAACTACCACCAGAGAAGGCAAGGTTAAATAAGGAACTACCAGCAGAGAGGAAAGGTTAAATAAGAAACTACCAGCAGAGAAGGCAAGGTTAAATAAGGAACTACCGCCAGAGAGGGCAAGGTTAAATAAGGAACTACCAGCAGAGAATGCAAGGTTAAATAAGGAACTACCAGCAGAGAAGGCAAGGTTAAATAAGAACTACCAGCAGAGAAGGCACGGTTAAATAAGGAAGGAAGGGACTTCAAGCAGACCCCTGCTGGACACATCACAACACCACTCCTGAAGCATTTTGTATGATGTTCTTTATGCTCTTTTATGTACTCACACCTTGAAGTTGAGATAGGCAATATGTAGAAATGACTGAGACTGAAGGAGGTGCTGATGTGCACACCTCTGCAGAGTATGGCTATGATACTGACATTCTTGGAGATGTTTCAAAGTCACAAGAAGGGGTGATTCTAGTGCCATTCCTGCTTCTGGATGGCAAGTAACCCTCAGCAAAAAGTGTTTGCAAAGATAAATAGATATTTGTCCCCTCTGTAGATGGACTCGTGGAGCACACAGAATTGCTTGTGTGGGAGGACTCAGCAGCAGATGCCAGCCTCTCCAGCTGTGGTTGTAGTTCCAACGTTGCAGGTTTACACTCTTTTCCATTAGATATACCTTTCATAGCAGATAAACACAAAAGCTAGAAGAAGTAGCTGGATTGAACCCACTCAAAGTAATGCAAGCTGCAAATCACCACTCAGTTATAGAATGCAGAATCCACTTTATTAACTTCAGACCAAAAAAACCCAAGGATGAGTGCTTTCGTCCAGAAAGATCTAGACTTCATCAGACAATTTACCCCACATAGCTACTTCCTTCTTATACAGTTCAAACAGGATGTTCTACCCAGGTATAAACTAATCAATTATGTCATTAAAAGCACAATATTTACAGTCAATGAATTTAAAAAGCAGACAAAATATACAAACTGAAAAAGTTCATGGAGCACACCACCCTAAAAAACACACTACATATAAACACCGCTTCATAAAAAAATTTTTATTTATTTTTTATTATTATCTTTCCAGTGCAAGTAGCGGTGGTGCAGCGGTAGCATTGCTGCCTCACAGCAAGAGGTTCTCGGCGGGAGCACCTCCTGTGTGGAGTCTGCACGTCCTCCCCGCGGTCGAGTGGCATTCGAAAGACATGCGTAGAATGGGTGTGCCTTTGCTGAAGGTTGGACGTTGAGCTGGCACCTCGGCACCCGTAAACAATCTACTGCCAGTCATTAGCGGACCGGAGTTCCGCTGTGGCAACACCTAACCGGGAAAAGCCGAAGGAAGAACAACATTGACTTTCCAGTGCCTTTAGTTTTAAAATTGTGGTAATAGGTTCATAGGTTAATAGGTAGGTACTAGGCTATCTGCCCAAAGTCATTTATAAGCCTAGCCAGAATGTGTTGGCTTTTGCCGCCCCCTTAGATTAGTTCCCTGTGTCTCTGTCCAGCAGAGCCATTGAAGTGATCCCTGGGGTAATCTTTCTGTTTCCCATCCACTTGTCAAGGTTTCTCTTGAAGAGGGTTAGTGAGGAGCTCTGCCTAATGTAGATTGGAATCTTGTTCCAGAGCATGGGAATTCTCTGGGACAGGAATCTATCCCTCCAGCACGTCCTATTTATTGTTGTGGTGAGGTTTAGATCCCTGGAGGGTTATTTTTTTTTTTAGGTGGAGCATGTCCATCAATTCCGGGTTGGACATGGCCTTGTATGTTAGGCAGAGATCACCTCTGAGTAGGCGGTATGCAACCGAGTACAGCTGGAGTTTCTTCAGTCGAGCTGCATAGGGTATCTGCTTGAGACCAGTGATCCTCTTGGTGAGGAACTTCTGTGGTCTTTCCAGTTGTTGCAGGTGTCTTGTAAGGTAAATCCCAAATGGGGCATTTTACTCTATGATGGATCTGATGAGTGATGCGTAGAGGGTTCCAATGACCTCTTTCGATTTGGATGCAAACACTTTTCTGATTAAGTGGGCCACATAGAACAATTTTCTAACCACTCTGGCTTTATGATTATCAAAGGAGAGGTTGCTATCTGCGTGGTTCCCTAGTTTCCTTATATTAGGGGGCTACCACCTGTGGTAGTGTGTGGATACTTTGCTTTTTCCAAAGGGGATGACTATGCACTTTTTGGCATTTAGCTTGAGACCATGGTTTTGACACCAGGTATCTGTCTCAGGGAGACCTTTTTGGAAGATGTCTGTGTCAGCCGGAGAGTAAATTATAGCCCCTAGTTTGCAGTCATCTGTGAACTTGGTGAGCCATAGTCCTCCTGTGCTTGCCTGTACCTCTAAGAAGTATATGCCGAACAGGAGGGGTCCTAGGACTGAGCCCTGGGGAATGCCACTTGTAACAGGTTTAGAGTCAGACCTAGCTCCTGCAACTCTTATCATGTGGGTTCTGTCCGTGAGCTAGTTGGCAACCCATCTCATGACGTAGTGGTTTATGTTCAGGCTGGTGAGCTTGTCTATAATACCTGAGTGGGGAATAGTGTTGAAGGCCTTTGCGAGGTCTAGGTCGGCTGTGTGGACCACCTTTCCCTCGTCTATAGCCTTGGTAACTTTCTCAAAGAAGTCCACCAGGTTTAGGAGGCATGATCTGCCCTTAACAAAGCCGAACTGGGTTGGGTCCACTGTTTGGAGGTTTCCAATGTCTCTGTTAATGAGATCCATGATGATGCACTCCACAGCTTTGCAGACCAAGCTAGTTAGGCTTATAGGGCGATAGTTCCCGGGGACCGTTGTGGCTCCACCTTTGTGGAGCCGAATAACCGTTGCTGTGTGCCACCCTGTGGAGAGGCTGAGTTTAAACAGTGTGTTTAGGTGAGGGGTTAGTTCATCTTTGAGCTCATGTAGGACACAGTCTGGGACACCGTCCGGTCCCACTGATGCTGTGTTTTTGGCTTTGGAAAGGACTGTTTTAACCTGAGTGTCTGTGATTTCAAGGGCACTACATTCTTCTGGTATAGTTGTGGGCCCTTTTGGGGGTGAGAGGGGGGTGAAGTTTGCACTTAACCTGTCTGCCAGGATGTTGGGTATATCGGTCAGTTCAGTGTATTTTGTGCCATTCTGCACTAACTCTGAGCAGATCTGAGAATTGCCACTTAGATTCTTGACATAGCTAAAGAATGGAAATATGCTCATTCAGGCCTGACCAGTTCCCAGCATTCAAATGTAATTGCCAATATAATTCTCTTTTCTCAAGTAATAGTGACCATGCACCACCCCTCATGTTGGTATTGATATTGTCTATAATAAAAAAATTGGAGCTTATGGTCATTGTACCCCAAAACATGTTTGCTAAGAGAATTTGTTTGTTTTTTATTTCTTATGTCATATAGGTGTTCGTTTAGAATGAGGAATATAGTTTATTTTGCATTTTGTGAAATCTGTAAAGTCTTCTATGTTGGGAAGACAAACAGAATGCTAAAGGAGCGTATACAGGAACATATCAGGGATATTCAGAATAATGAGGAAACTAGTGCTCTGGCCAAACATGTTGAGACTGAAGGAACATTGCATTGTTTCAAATTCCTTCTATTAGAAATTTTAGAGGAAGGAATGACAGGGGGTGATATCAGGCACAGAATGAAATTAGCAGAACAGAGGTGGATTCTTAGGTTAAATGCCCACACACCACCAGGAATTAATGAGACTGTTTCACTTAAGCCCTTTTTGAAAGCCAGGGCACTTAAGCACTAGGTAAAGCAGGAGAGATATTAATTTACCCCACATATTCTAGTTTTATTACATTTTATATTGCATTTTATACTATGTATATAAGTTTCATGATCATTTTATTAATTAATGAATTGATTAATGTTTTAATTAATGGAGTATGTGCTTAAAAGAAGGTTGATAAATTTGATTCATTCAGTCTGATGAAGCGGTCAGTGAGATCGTGAAAGCGCTTACTCTTTTTTTTTGTGTATTCTATACATTAAACTGAATATACTGTAGCCGTGGTGGTTTGGCTCAGCTTTGTTTGCTCTGTTTATCTCTTTTTTAGCTGAGAACCATATCCTCTGTCAGGTATCTGGTTTTATTTCTACTGTATGGTACAATATCTACAGATTTATCTGGGTATCAAAACCAAGTCTTCAGTAGCCCAAACACATGTATGATATTCCATCACTGGGCATGAGCTATGTTGAAGTTCATCTCATCTCAAAGGGGAGCCAGCACCACCAGCAAAATGCAACATTCTAAGTGGATATAAAAAATGTACACACCCCTGTTAAAATACCAGATTTTTGTGATATTAAAAAATGAGACCACAATAAATCATTTCAAAACTTTTCCCACCTCTAATGTGACCTATAACCTGTACAATACAATTCAATTGAAAAACAAAAAAAATCTGTCAGGGGAAAAAATATAAAAAATAAAAAATATGCAATAAGCTGGTTGCACAAGTGTGCACACCCTTAAACTAACACTGAAGCACCTTTTGTTGAAGCACCTTTTGATTTAATTACAGCATTCAGTCTTGCTTTTGAAAAGGTTTTCATGGTGGTTTCCTTGATTGGGGTTGGGGGAGGAATGTGGATATCCAAGAATGATTAGTCTATGGTCTGATCTAACCAGCGAGGGGTTGACCTCTCGTGTGGAACACCGGTCGCCCATGTTGGTAATGACCAGGTCCAATATGTTGTTCCCTCTGGTGGGGGTGTTGATCAGTTGATCCAGGATGCTCGAGTTTATGAATTCTAGGAAGCGTTAGGCAAGCCAGTTAGTACTTGAGTAGTTCTCCCAGTTTATGTTTGGGTAATTGAAATCACCCAGTATTAGAGTGTTTCTTAGGACCTTCATATTTTCCAGTGTTTCCAGAAATGCGGAATGGGGGTCCTGGGTTATGGTGGGTGATCTGTAGCATGCTACAATTTGGATTGCAGTTTTGCCTGTTGTTAGTTGCACATGGATGATCCCTGAAGCATTGTGCTGCACCACTAACCTGGAGGTGTGGGTATCCTTGATGAATATGGATACACCCCCGCCTTTTGTGTTTCGGTCCTGGTTCTGTGGCTAAAAGGTATGGTATAAGTTATAGCCTAGTAGTGTTGGGGTGCTCTCAAGAGCCTTAAACCAGGTTTCTGTTACTACACAGATGTCAATGTTCTCCATACTGAGGAGTGCCTCGAGTGCGTGCATTTTGCATTTTGAGGTTTAGACTTCTGGCGTTGAGTAGCATTAGCCTCAGTTTTTGGTTACTTGTGCTATTTATGGTGGTGGGTTTGTCTTTTGAGCCTTGCCTAAAAAAGGCACTATGGGGGTGGCAAGAGACTTGGCCAGTATTTGAAAGCCTAAGGGTGACAGGTGCAAACCATCTCTTGCGAAGCAACGTGGCTTGTTGAGCATGTTCATCCCAGGTGGACAGATACTGGATCCTCTTTGAATGACACCAGAAACTTAGCCAATTGTTGAAATTAATCATTTTTTCTTTATACTGTGGCATCATTATTGGTGAGGGTAGGATGCTACTCAAGGTCAGGGTCATACCGACCTGGGCTACATGATCAGAGAGATCTTCCATGTCTCTTTTCATGTAGTCCAGGGAGGTACGTCTCAGGTCATTCACACCAACATGGAAAATGACAAAGTCATATTTGTACTTGTTCTGGAGTGACCTGAGTGCTTGTGTTATGTGGCGGATACTGGACAGGCAGCTAACTGTAACCTTCACCTTGTCCAGCCTAGTTAGTGGGACATCAGTGTGCCTGACTATAGAGTCACCTATTACTAGTGTGTTGGGTATGTTATTTTGCCTTAAGGGTTGTGATTGCATGGCACACTGATTATGTGAAGTATGTGTTTCATGGTTGGTGATGGGGTGTGGAGGTTGCTTGGATGTCTGCTTTGGAGGTCTCTGTTGCTTTTGCAGATTTTTATATAGAGCCTTTGGGTATGTTTTCATGTATTCATGTGTGTTATTTGCTGGCTCGTTGGTTTATTAGGTTTATGTGAAACTGGTGTGTTGCAGGTATTACCCTTCTCCTCTTGACTGTCAGTTCCAATCTTGGGTTGAGAGAGCTTTGCCTCCAGTTTGGCTGTATAATTGCATCTCTCGCATATATTAGTGTTTGGTGGTAGGAGGAAAGGGTTGTCTGTGTACATGAGGCAGTTGTAACATTGCCTCAAAATGCCCAGATTCACCAGTTGGATTGGAGAGTACACCGGAAACTGCCCTTTGGACATGCCTGAATAGGTACAGTAAGCTGTTTTTCTGATTGGCTGGTGGGGACGAATGGAGAGACTTGTCCTTCTGGACAGTATAGGGGGAGGGTCTAATGCTAGGGTTAATTAGTGCTTGCTATGAGATTTAAGCAAGTGCTTGACTGTGAAATGAATGGTTTGAGTGCTAAAGTTGAAGGTTTGTCTACTTCCAAGGGAAAAACTGAAGAGTAGACTTCGTGGAGCCGAAAATAGTTTAACTCTAGCTAAATGGCGCTGCCCGGTGCACAAATGCGGTTTTTATAGCAGGGAAGTGAAAGAGATAGAAATTAGCCCAAAATGGCCGAAAAACTACTAACTTCTGGGCTGAAACCACTCCTCCAGGGACAGATAGGCTGGTCAAAGCTCCCCTCTCTCACAGGTGAACAGAGAAACTTCCTTCTATCCAAGTAAGGTATGGGCAACACAGAAACGTGTAACACAGCCCTGGATTCAGCAATAACTTGAAAACTGGAATATACATGTACTCTAAATACATTTTCAGCATAAAATTACCATCATGTCTGGCTGATGTATTAAATCACCATACTGAACAGGAGCGTGAGCTAAAGAATTTTTGTAGTTTTACTTTTATAAACAAAGTATACCCTTGCAAGTACAGCAAATGTATGGCCCAAAACACCTCAATGCAGTACAAAATCCAAAAGACCAGCACACGGTGGCAAAAAAATCATATTCAAAATTTAATGAAACACGTTATTCAAGGCAAAAACAGACTGGTTTCGGCAAAAGCATTACTAAGGCTTCCTCAGTGTAAAAGATCACGCCCTATTATATAACACGTCATTTTATATAACATTAGTGAACAATACTCCTGCTGATTAGTTGGCAATAATTGTTCATTATGACCTGGTGGAAACAATCCACCCAACTTAATAAGCCACTTCTTCTCTTTATTGTTAAATGTAGTGCGCCAACCAGATTTATTAACCCTGTCCCCGATAATTCTATCAATAATGGTAAACCTGATATTAGCTGTAGTGTGTACCAAGGAATGTTTATATAATGCATTGGTTAATCTTTGCTGACTGATATCACTCATGTGGTCCGATATACGTATCGTGACTGGTCTAAAGTTTGTCCTATTATAGCCAACCAATCAGCAGGAGTATTGTTCATTAAATGTTATATAAAAGGGCATGTGTTATGTAATAGGGCATGATCTTTTTCACAGTGAGGAAGGTTTAGTAATGCTTTTGCTGAAACCAGTCTGCTTTTGCCTTGAATAACATGTACTATTAAATTTTGATGATGATTTTTATAGCACCGTGTGCTAGCCTTTTGGATTTTGTACTAGTTTTACTTTTATCACAACTTCTATAGTTTTTAGGATATAAACATTTGCTTAGATACAGTGAGAAACTGTATTTTCATGACTTGATCTTGGGCAAATACTGTCCGGCCAAGAAATCTGCAAGTGTCAGAAGCCATAATTCCACTTAGGCTAGGTGTTTATATTTAATATATGTATATGTGTATATATATATATATATATATATATATATATATATATATATATATATATATATATATTCACACACATGCGTGTACATACATACAAACACAGATTTTTTTTCTTTTTTTTTATAACTTTCTAAACTAAAAAGTGAACAGATTATTGGAGAGGATTACTTCAGGGCATCTAGATTTCATATCCATCAACATATTTGACATTATATTTGGACCCATTTCAAGGACAACAGTTAAGTAACTTGCCCATGCTGTGCAGAATCAGCTCACTAACCACCTTTTACTCCAAAAAGAATGAATCAGCCCATTGTGTGCATAGTAATATATGTGCAAGATGCCCTAAGGCCAAAGATGGCTATACTGAAACAGTAGGTACCTTTGCTTAGTTAAGGAACTGGTTCCCAGACTCAGTCACCAAGAGCCTCTGTCAATAAGAATGCCCTTGAATATTCCTTAAATTATACTGAAGAAGTTTGTCTTCCCTATGTAAAAAGCATGTGCTACACTATGCAGACACATAATGCCCCCACCCCAAACATACAGATTTTAAATAATCAAATCTCAATCATTACATTCTTCTTAAACTATTATTTGTAGTGAGATGCATGTATTTATTGGCTATTATACCATGATCCCCCCAAAACGTGCACGCTGATTGGCCAGCGTGCCCATTGTAAATCGAGTTATACTAATGGAAAAAGGTCCGGTCGCCCGGACTTTTTTCCATTAGTATAACTCGTTTTTTTAAAACACTGTCTCGCTATGTTAAACCCATTTAACATAGTGAGGCAGTGTTTTAAAAAAAGCAACGGAGAAAGCAAGATCTCCGTTGCTTTTTTTTAGCGTTTCGCTATGTTAAATGTGTTTAACATAGCGAGACAGTTTTAAAATAAGCAACGGAGATATCCGTTGCTTATTTTAAAACTGTCTCGCTATGTTAAACTCATTTAACATAGCGAAACACTAAAAAAAAAGCAACGGAGATCTTGCTTTCTCCGTTGCTTTTGCCCACAGCTCTGATGTATTGCGCAGGCGCGCAGTACATCAGAATTGCCGCGGATGCCAGACATCTGCGGAAGGGCAGTAAACAGGCATTATACTATGCCATTATTTAAGAAAAGTGATAGTTTCTTTTCTTAAATAATGTCATGGTATAATAGCAATAACCCACTTCTGGGTGTGGGTAATGCTAAATTTACCCACGGTTGGCTTTGTTTGGTCCCTCGGGCTTCGCCCTCGGGACCAAACCACGCCAACCATGGGTAAATTTAGCATTACCCACACCCAGGCTTGGGTTATTGCTATATTACCCCTTTTGCAATGTTCCTGCTTAAAATGAATAATGCATGTTTAACCTTATAGAAACACACACATTCCATTATTCTTGGGGTTTCCCTGAAATGATACGTACTGACAGATACTTGTAAGTACTGTAGCTATTACCTGAATTAGTTCTGCTTTTGATATCATCATCACCAATACTTTCCTAACTGCAAGTGGGAATTTAAAAGCTGCTATTAAATAATGACAAAGGAAATGGCAAGTCCTTGAAACTGCTGCAACACTTACTTGTGTTAGTTCTGTTATTTTTATTTTGCTAATTATTTTTTCATGCTCCCTAACTGCATTTCTACGGGAGCTGAAGTTAGTGAAGGGGAAAGAAAATGGCAATTCCAGTAAAGGATTTTAGCTTCAGCACACAGTTTCATGCCAGAAAAGTTGCACTCCTTTTTCACTGGGGTGTCCCTTTACATTTACTTCTTTATTCTTTGTTGACTGGGTTAGTCCCACTAGGCTAGTAATTTCTTTTTAGGGGAGACCTGAAGTGGTCTTTATATTAGTAGGAGAAATTCCGCCAGGGAATTAAGGTAATCGCTAGAAGTACTTCTTACAATTACTAGCAGACATCCTGCTCCTAGCATAATGGCAGCTGGGAGGGTGTCTCTGAATCATGGAGACTAGAAGCGAGGGAGCAAAGATGAATGTCAGCTCAGGAGATGGTGTTATGGTAGATTCAGAGGTTTTGTTTCAACAAAACTTTTCGTGCAATCAAACAAAAAAGTTGAAGAATGTGTTGCTACAACCCTCCAGTCAGGAGGTTTGTGGGATGATATATTACAAGAAATGATTGCTCAGTGTGAACCCAAGAATGGCAAAGTATCATGGGAGAGATAATAGAAAAAATAAGGGAAGGGGAGGCAATGGAGATCACAGATGGAGATAAAGAAGGGAGGAAGAAAATGTATGCTGAGACAGTGGCGAGTGCACTGACAGAGAAAAGAAGTAAACCAGAAAATATAACTAAAGAAAACTGGTGGTAAGGCTGCAAAGTAAATGCGAGGCTCCACTAAACAGGTATGAGGTATGGGACAGTGTTGTTCTACCTCTGGGTGTGACAATTCAAGAGGTAAGACCATTTACTCTTATAACTGAGAGACTTTTTGTGACATTATATTTGAGACTGTGCAACGAATGGAGAACTTTATTAGTGCATTTGAAAAAAAAAAGAAAAATGAAAAACCATGGAATGAATATATTATAAACACTGTATTCAGAGCAACAATGAAAAAATTATGTCAGGGGGATGGCTAAGATGCCAAGCAGTTAGCAGCATAAAAATGTTTCTCTGCCTCTGTTCAGTTTTTCCGACAGGATTTTTCAACTTTAAACCAAAGAAAATGTCTTCAAAACATTTTTGCATGACAATAAATAAGGAATGAAGAGAATCCAACAAGAAAATCAGTTGAAGGCTTTATTTTGTTTTTATTCTGTCAGAAGTTTTTCTCTTCAGTCAAGAACAACCATGAGTCATTATATCACTTCCTCACAGGAAAATGGAATGAAAAAAGAACTGCAGTCTCTGCAAGAAATATCAATAACAATTGACAAACTGGAGAATAAAATGGACATCATGAAGCAAGAAAATAGGAAACAAATTGATCTGCTTAATAAAATTATAAAGAAACATTCTGATCAAATCACCTCCAAGAAAGAATCTTTGAATGATGTGGATGGCAGACTAAATGAGAATGAAAACCAGGTTGAATTCCTACTGAAGTGAAACAACTTTCTTTTGGAAAAAGTGGAAGACCTTGAAAGTAGATCCAGGAGGAACAATATCAGAATATATGGTGTCCCTGAAAAAGGAGGAGAAGGAAGTAACATGGTAAATTTTCTGAACTCCTGGCTTCCCAAAATCCTGAATTTGCCTGAGTGACTGTCTTTCGGGATAGAAAGAGCACATAGATTTCTTTCAAATAACTCTTCAATAAAAAACACCCACAACAAGATCAATAATAGTCAAATTTCTTTCCACACAGGATAAAGATTTGGTTCTTAAAACAGCTTTGACTAACTCTCCACTAATTTTCAAAGGTAAAACAATTAGATTTGATAAGGATTATGCATCATCAGTTATTTAAGAAAAGCTTGTGTTCTTCTAATTAAAAGTTGTAAAGAATCTAACATCAAAACTCAAATACTGTTTCCTGCAGATATCAGAATGTTCTTACCAGAAGGACAAAAGACTTTTAATTCATTAGATGAAGCTTTGGATTTTTCACAAAAAGTGGACTTTTGGATAAACAAAAAGAAATGGAATGGTTCTCCATGAGTTTAAAAAGAAATGCAGTGAAGAACAGATGGTCAATAAAAGAAAACAAAAACAAAAAACTAAAAGAAAAGTAAGAGTCTCTAAACCATTTTCTTTCCTCACTTACTTTATGGACTGTTTTGTGACTTTGGTAACAAGCATTACTACAACTTCAATATACAATCCCAATAGTCAGAATGACTTCAGAATTCTCAAGCTAAAACCTTTTAGTTTGTATGGTTTAGAAATAACAATATATATATATATATATATATATATATATATATAGGCAATAAGCACTAATATAATAACATCTGTTTCATAATAGTATATTTCTCCTTTTCTAGAGTTAGTATGCAGAATTCAATTAAAAAGTGTATAAACTGATGATTCTGCATCAAACCAATGAATGTCTATTTGTAAATACATTTATATACATAAATTTTGTTGCCTTGAAATACTTTTCCTAAAAAGAATGACAACAGAACTTCCCATTAAATATATGTATGATATGTAAGGCAATGTTTCCTATATTACTTTAATTGCTTTATTATTCACATCACTAAATATGTTCTAAATAATCAGCTTTTTAAACTATCTTTACTTTCCATTTAAATGTTAAACTTTAAGATCTTAGAATGCAGTAAAATGGTTTAGTTCCTCATCTATTCTGTACAGAAACATTGTGATGCTCTGCTTTGACAGCTGACTTTTTTTTAAAGCATAGCTACGATGTTAGTGATCGCTAGTGTAAGTGAAGCTTTTAACAGCTAATTATTTCATTTCCCACTTTAAATTCAATCAGCTACCCTGCTACATGATTTAAAACTGGCTCATGAGCAGCACAGATTCAGATAAGTAGATATGTGGTTATGTGAGCTTGTGGAAGTACTGACGAACTGATGATGAACTTTGACCTTTGCAACATTACAGAATGGAATGATCCAGCAGAAAAAAAACTCAAATGAAAGTAAAGTATAACAATATTGTCTTTTATGGTTATTATAAGCCCTAACTTATAAAAGATTGTACTATGATCTAACTAAAGTGATTTTTTTTTTAGAATACAGCGTACCAACACTTATGCTGGCAAGCAATTAGATTAATGGAACTTATGATAGCAGGTTGTCAGATCAACAGTTATAAAATGTAAAGGGCAACACATGCTTAAGTTACTAAATGTGATCTACTTTGTCCAATCAAGCTTATCACATATAACAAAACCATATAACTGCTAGCTTTAATTTCAAAAGTTTTTTTAATATACTAAAAGCTATACAATATTAGAATAGCTATTAAAGTATGTAAAAGACAATGCACACTGAACCAACTAAAATAATTTTACTTTGTTGTACATAGTTATGTTAAATGCAGCAAGTAGAATAGTTGTTGGATTTAATATTTAGCATTCTCAATAAAGTAAAATTATATTGACTGTTTCATATCTATAATTCCTATGGAAGGCACATCATATAAGGTCTCAAGTAAATAAATATTAACATCAGAGTTAGAGATGCAAACCAGTTAACTTTGAATGAAATGCAGTAAATGATGTTATTTGTAACAAAGCATAAACATGTATATGTTGCAATGTTTATTCTGAAAGCATTAAATACTAAAATACTTAAAGTTTGAAGAAATTATTTCAGAGCTATAAAATAAAACAACTTGTCTAAAAAATGTAATTTGGAATATTAAAACACTATGTCATATTTAGATCTAACATGAGTCTGATGTTAAGGCTAAGCTAGCTTAATGGAATTTAAGTATACCTGGGATATTAAAGTCATATATAGATAATTAAAGTCATATATAGATAATTCATTTATGCGTATGATTATTATACATGATGAACTTTTGATTTAGGTTTCTGATATACTGTATGATTAATGCAAAGTATAAAGAGCTCATTAGACACGTAATATTTATATGCGATACTGGTTATGTGATATAAATAAAATAGAGATTGATTATTGAAAGAATGTTGTCATTAGTCCTAAACAATTTCAAAATAATTGACTAGTCATGAAAGCATCGTAATACTGTTAACTGGGCAAATTTCAACAGCAATTATAATATGTCAGATGATATAATTTTTATAAAAAAGTTTATAAAAGCACTATTTACCATATATATATATATATATATATATATATATATATATATATTTATATATTAGTGTTATACTAAGCCAAACGACAGTTTGAAAAGATTATAAGCAGATGATTTGTTTTAAATCTTTTTGCATTATGTGTTACAAATGTTATTGAGAGTTAGAACATATTGCTGAATTGCTTTAATCTCTAAGATAATTACATATAAGTATACAAAGTTTTAAACATAAATCAATTTAGTGGCTAAGAGTATGTAATTATTTTGATTTGTGAAATATTAATAGGTAATTATCAGCTTATTGTAATATATATCATATATATATATATATATATATATATATATATATATATATATATACACCTTGCTAAAATGTGAATACTTTACTTGTTTTGTTATTCATAAAATATTAGACACTTGAGTATTATTATTGCTTCAGTTCATTATTGTTAAGTAGGTGTATTTAACATGACTGCAAATGAATATAAGTTAAAAATAAAGTAAAATACTTTAGTTTATTATTAGAGGAAGTTTTTTCAGTAGAGTAAAAATTTTGAAGGTTACTTTTTCAGAGGTAGAAGTAGAAAAATGGTTAGTGAAACACTAAAGATGTCATAGGGTGTTCTGAATTACTATGTTATCAAACCAGGAATTACACATTCCATGTTAGGAATTGTAAATATTTTTATTATGTTGTCATATTTTTAGATCTTTGTACATAAAAAACTATGTTACATTTAAATTTTGCCTGAAAATGTGAAAGTTATTATTTAAATGTGTTAGATACTACAAGATTTAAAAATGTCACTTATAATTGTATCTTACTGAATATTAATGGAATGAATAATCCAATGAACAGAGGTAGCTTGTTTAAATATATTAAAATGAACAAAACTGATGCAGTCTTTTTACAGGAAACACATCTAATAAAGAAAGACACTGATAAGCTGACCTGCAACCAATATTCAGTACTGGTAGATGCACATTATAATGTTAAAATGAGAGGTACTATAATATTATGGAAGAAGCCATTCACTTTGCCTAAATTGATTGATTTTTATACTGACAAAAATTGTTTGATGGGATTAGCTGTACTTGAAATAGATAAGACATTACACACTTTTAGAAACATCTATTGGATTCCTGGAATGTGTTCTAAGGTAAAAAAAATACCTGTATGTTGTAGCTTCAGATGCTAAATGTAAAATTATATTAGCTGGTGATTTCAATTGCATATAATCAGAAAATGATACTACCAAAGATAAGAAAATTAAAATAACCACCGCTGCTAAACAACTATTATTAGAATTAATAACATCTTGTTCTTTGTCTGACCATATTGCCATTATTTTTAACCTAATGATTTGATGTATTGGCAAAAAATACCTGCATGTATTGTTAAAATTAAAGAATTCACAGAAAGTTTTTTTGAATGATTTAAAAGCTTTTATGGATGCCAATAACACTGGTGAAGTGACTGATGTTATTTTATGGAACTCTCTAAAGGCCTATATTTATGGGAGAATAAAGAGTTGTTATTTAATAAAAGAAAATAATGGGACAATGAGATGCTTCAAGCAAGACTTGACAACTTAAAATTGAAGTTAAGGCCTTCTGATGCAAATACAGCTGTAGAATTAAAAACTTTCTATCAAAAGTATATAGAAATATTAACACATAGAGTTACAATAAATTTAGAGAAACTTAAATTACCATCTTACTGTATAAATCCTAAAAATGTGCATAGGATAGCCAAAAGATCAAAGATTATAGATAACATAAATCTACCTATCAACTAAATAACAAATTTAAGAGAGTAACAGGCTTGAAGGATATTTTAGTGCCTTTAAGAGGCATTATGAAGAAATAAATAAAGATTTAACTTTGGATAATTCTGATGCAACTGATTGCTTCTTGGAGGAAAATATACAGCAAAAAGTATTGAAAGAACTAAATGACAGGTTAGCTAAACCCATTAATTTTAAAGAACTAGAAGACCAAATAGGCTAAAAAACAACAAAGCTCCTGGATTGGATGGTTTACTTTCAGAATTATATAAAATAATTCCTGATAGCATTTTAGAAATATTAGCAAATGCATTTGATGACATTAAAATCATTAAATATTCCACCTTCATGGAAATAATCATTAATTTCTCCTATCCTAAACCAAAATAAAGACATTAGGTTATGCTCTTCATATTGCCCTATTACACTGTTGAACGTAAATCATACATTTTTTATGGCCATTTTGGCTAAAAGACTAAATAATATGATACCAAATGTAATTAAAGATGATCAAATTGGCTTTCTTTTAAGGAGAAAGGTGCAAGATAATATCATTAGACCTTTATCCCTAATAGATATTGCCAATAAAAATAAAAATTAATTATTGATATTAAGTTTAGACAATGATAAAGCCTTTGATTCAGTCAACTGGGTAAATTTACAAGAAGTACTTAAACAGCATAATTTTCATCAATCTTTGTAGAAATTATAATGAAATTATATAACAATACCTTTTCTTTTGTTCAAATTGGGTCTTACCTTTCTAGTTCATTTAAAACAATAAAAGGAACTAAGCAAGGATGTTCACTATCTCCATTATTGTTTGCCTTAGCAATAGAACCCTTTGCTACATATATTAGAAACAACAATGGGATGAAGAGTTCATCCACTAATAATTATAATTCTAAGATCCAATTATTTGTTGATGATATTTTATTAACTACTAGTAATATTGAAACTTTGATAGAAAATATCATCAATGAAATGCTTTTAGAAACTTTCTGGACTGAATTTCAACCATAATTAAACAGAAGTAATGTTAATAAATAAATAAAGTCACACCATTGTTAAATAGATACAAAGAGCTTAAATGGGGAAATAAACAATTGAACTATTTAGGAGATAATATTTCAAAACTATCTGAAAGCTGGGAAAAATATTTCTTCTCTATGGAAAAAAGACTTGTGTTAATAAAAACGATAACATTACCAAAAATATTGTACCTAACTGAATCATTATTACTTATACCTCCACCTAATAAGATTATAAAAAGATTGAACTCTATACTATTAAGATTGTTATGGTTTCCCTAAAAGCCAAGAATATCATATGAATGGCATGTAAGTAGTTGGGACGAAAATGGTATTGGATTCCCAAACATTGATCTATATATTAAATCTGCTATCTTAAATATTATTAGTCTCTGGTTTAACTTAACATATTGTTTAAACTGGAAATCTCTACATGAAGCAATTTCAATTTCAAGTATGGAAACTAAAATGAATCTTAATTCTACATTAGACAGTAATATAGCACACTGGGTTTTGAAATATTATTGTATGAATAATGGAAGCATAAATACATTTACGTTTGGTATTAAACATATTTTGGTAGTTTTCAAAACAATAATGAATATTAATTATTCACTTAAGCAGTTGTTTCTGATGTTTCTTGTAGCTTGTGCTGCTGGTTGTTTTGAATCTTTTAATATAAAAATAACTACTCGAGAAAAATAACTATTTTCATCTAAGAATTGATACCAGAATTGTAAGTAAATGATGCAGAAAAACTCTGATAGATATAAATAATACTAGCTGGTTAGATATCCGGGTACTAAGGGAATTCTTAAATAATAAACTGAAAATGTTATTACCTATGAACATTAAATCAATTCATAAAATCTTACATTTCTTCTGTTGGATTAATACAATTGAACATACAAATAAATCATACTTATCAATAATTTATAGACATTAGTAACTGAACTTACACGTTTTGATATCTCTCATTGGGACTATTCTATAAAAATAATGAAGAATTTTCAAAGACCAAAAAAAAAGTATATCTGAGATCTGTAAATAACTCCACATCATCTATTCATTGGAAAGTTTTTACTTGGAAGTTTCTACATAAAAGATTTTTTAACACCATGTAAGATAGCAGTGTTTTAATGAAAAAGAAAATATAAAATGTTGGAGAGGCAGTGCTAAGTTAGATCCAGATTGGGAACATATGATTTTGAAATGTCAAATGGCTGTACATTTTTGGAAAGAATTCACAAATGTTGCTAAAGCTTTGTGGTCAGACAAAAGTAACATAACAGATTCTTTGATTTTACTCAGTGTCCCCATTCCAGGCCCTTTCTCTACAACTCAAGTGCCTCTTCTATGGCCCATACTGGCTATTGCCAGAAAGGTTATTACAATGAATTTGAAAAGCTAGAGTATCCTCTCTTTTTCAGAGTTTATGTATCTAGCAGCAACGTTATCTAATAAGGAGTTACAAACTCAACTCAATAGAACTATGAATGTTACTCACAGAAAATATCTTGGCAAAACTTAAATATTTATTAAAAAAATATGAATGCTGTTTATTTTATATCAATATTTGTTATGGATGTTGTATATAGTTGTTATTGCTGTTTATTTGTTTCAACTGATTTAAATGTTTTAATATTTCAGTTTATTTTGTAAACTATAATAAAAGTTTTGAGCAAAAAATTATGTTTACAGTTTCAAACAGAGATTGAAAGGGAGACTTTAAAAAGACACTTCAAAGACATTCATAAAAATGCTGGATATTGTAAAAGTTTATGATAAGAGGGCTTTGTGGACTAGGAGAATAGCAATCTCATTTTACAAATAGAAACTGATAAACTCATGTGTGTGTGTGTGTGTGTGTGTGTGTGTGTGTGTGTGTGTGTGTGTGTGTGTGTGTGTGTGTGTGTGTGTGTGTGTGTGTGTGTGTGTGTGTGTGTGTGTGTGTGTGTGTGTGTGCGCGTGTGTCTATATACACCAAGTGTTATAAATATGGAGGGGAATTAGGGTTTAGTAACATATTGGGGCAAATAAGAGCATGTTTTTAATGTGGAAAAAGAGGGGCATTTTTTGAATAATTGTGAAAAACATGATGCTGCATTTGTGGAAAATTGGAACATAGAACAAAAAATTGTGAGTTGGAATGTTACAAATATAAAGAAGGACATTTAGCAATGGACTGTACAGAAATAGAAAAATAAAATGGCAATGAAAATAAAACTGAAGAATGAAAAGAGGTAGAAAAATATAAGGATAAGTTAATACAAAGAGAAAATATAAAACTAACAGAAGAGAAGGAAGTCAATGAAGAAGAACCAGACAGAGATGTAGAAAAAATCTGACATTAGTGATGGAGAAGATACAAATTGGACTGGAGTTAAAAAGAAAACTTCTATGGGTAAAAGAATTAAAGATAGGTAAAAAAAAGTTTAAGAATATAAAAGTAAAATAATGGAAATGGATAAGAAGAAGAAAGTAAGTGAAAGAAAAACAATATCTAATTAAAATATAAAAGAAGGAATAACAATAGTATTATCTGTAAATATGAACAGCTTTAGAAATATAACAAGGAGAAGAAAAACAGTAGAATTGAGTAAAATTGTGATGTAGATACAATTATATTAGAAGATATAAGATTTATAGCAAAAAAAGATTACAGACAGAAAGCTTATAGAATGGGCATATAAAATGGAATTTGGGGAATTAATGTTTCACTGGAATTGCAATTTTATGTACAAGAACAGTTAAATAGTAGATAAAATCTTAGTAAGAATGTGTAGGTTGACACTCTTGGAAATTAGATGTCAAGAAAAATATATAGAATTACAGATATACATTGCTATGTAACAGTTAAAGAAAAATAAATTTTACTTCAGCAAATATTAGAATATGCCATAGTGAACATGGACATTTTTTGATATTTGTTAACTGGCTTAGTCTAACTGGGCAGCAGCCCTTTTTCAGCAGAGGTCTAAGGACAAAATTATCAAATTTAAGAGTAAAAAAGTTACATACATGCATAAAACGTCAAAAATAGCAGTATAAGAGTTACATACATTAAGTACAATTACCAAGTTAAACAAGATAAAAAAAATTACAAGCATGCAATACAAGGTAAACAAATAAGCTATAATACAGAATATATACAAGAAATTACCAAGAAACAAACTCGGGGTACAATATCCTAGGATACAGCACTGAAAGCTGCATGTAATACTGCCTATTAGTAAGAATCTAAAAGCAGTTGACAACAAAGGAGGAAAAGGAGGGAGAAGTTCAATGACCAAGTTAAACAGGATAAAAAAATTACAAGCATTAAATACAAGGTGAACAAATAAGTGATGATACAGAATATATACAAGAAATTACCAAGAAACAAACTCAGGGTACAATATACAAGGATACAGTGCTGAAAGCTTCTTTTAATACAGCCTATTTGTAGGAGTTCAAAAGCAGTTAACAGAAAAGGAGGGAGAAGTTTGGCAGTAACAGCAGTAGCATTAAAGGAGTGGAGGGTAATTTAAATTGGGTGATTCCATAAGCATGACCATGATTTTACGAGGCAGTTTTTTAGGGATATTTTAAGGGAGTTAATGTTAGGGATAGATCTTTCACCTAGTGGCAGTTTATGCCAAGCATTTGCTACAGAGTGGTTTATAGAGGAGTTTGCCAGTATTTTGTATGGGCACAGAAACTTCCAGTATGTGTTGTTGAGAGCTTCGGCATGAATGGTTGGGAGTGTAGGGTTGAATAAGGGTAAAGAGAGGTTGACAGGATGAGGGTTTGTATAGGATGGAATAAGCAAGATGAAGCTGAGGTAGAAGGAGCTGTTAGCATTGTTCTAGCCACTGTAGGCTTTTCAAGGATAGGCAGTGGTGAGAGTGATAGGGTTGATTAGCAGCAAATTTTGCAATTTTATTATGAGTGAGTTCCAGTTTAGATATAAGATTGGATTTGAGGTTAGTGAGAATAGCGGCAGCATAGATTAGAGTGGGGAGTAGGAAACCTTGTGCAAGAGAGAGTTCAGAATCATTTTGAGGAATTATTTTGTGCCTGCAGAGCTGCCAAGGTGGTGCAGTGGTTAGCATAGCCGCCTCACAGCAAGAGGTTCTCTGGTTTGATCCCCAGCTGGGGTGCCTTCTGTGCGGAGTCTGCATGTCCTTCCTGTGGTTGTGTGGGTTTCCTCCTGGTGCTACAGTTTCCTCCCACATCCCAAAGACATGCTGTAGGTGGATTGGACACTCTAAACTGGTCCTAGGCATGAGTGCGTGCATGTGTGTGCCTTCTGTCGAAGGTTGAGTGCCGGGCTGGCAACTCAACACTGTAAAACTCTACTGCCAATCATGAGCAGACAGGTGATCTGCTGTGGTGACCCTTAAATAGGAAAAGCCAAAAGAGGTAGAAGAAGATTTTGTGCCTGTAGAGCATGCCCAATTTTTGATGAATCTTTCTGATGCACTGTGGAATGTAGAGATCGAACTTTAGTTAATCTACAACAACTAGAAGTTTTGTGTGAGAATATAATCATAACAGGAGATTTTAATTGTGATTTGAGATAAAGAAGGGAAAAAGGAAGATACAAAAATAATGAAGGCAGTAATAAAATGTGGAAAATTGTTTTACAGAAAGGAAAAGAATGGACATATGAAATAAATATGTTTAAAATAGAGTTTGTATTTTATAATATCAGAAGGAATAAAGATAATGGAAAAGGAAGTAGTAAGGACTGGATTTTCAGATCATCAAGATGACTATCTCCATTTTGCAACTTGGGTTTACTGATATAGGGCATTTTAGTGGGGAAGAAAAGTTTTCAATGCAATGTGATTCTGTCTTAAAAGTCATTTAGTGTTTTGTGATTATCTTTTTTTTCTACCACTTGAGATTCTCTTTAGAGTATTCAGTCTTTCATGATGCAGTCATATAACTGAGTAAGTTTGAAATTTAAATATGAACCCCAGAAACAAACCCAGATGGTGGAGACATAATATCAATAAGCTTTACAATAAAAGGAAAATAGTTTTGAACAAAGGAAAGACGAGTAAGTCTCAGAATGTTAAAGCACTTTGTCACTGAAACAAATAAACCAGGACCTTAATAAAATCCATATAAGCCAAGCTTGAGGTTACAAAAGCTACCCAACCCAAAGACAATCACAAGGCATGTTTTAGTTATATTCATAATCGCAAACGCACAGTGCAGCAATGTCCTGAGCAGATTGCGAACAATGTTGACTACAATGAACCTGAAGATATAGCGAACATTATGGCCAATAAATTTAGCTCTAACTTTACCCACCTGTCTGTCTCTCAGGATATACCTGAAACTGACTTGCCTCCTGCTATCACAGAAGTCAAAGTCCTAAAAGTGCTATCAAAAGCTAAAAAATACTGTATCAGTGGGTTCTGACAATATTACCAGATGCATCTTTAATAGCATGAAGCATGATTTTAGCCACTCCCCTAACATCACTGTTCAATCTCAGCCTCTATACAGGTTTTTATGAGTGGAGAAGAGCTGCAGTTGTCCCCATACATAAGGGTGGACATTGCACAGACCCAGGCAATTACAAACCCATAAGTTTGACCAGCCTCATATGCTAAGCCCTGGAAAAAGACTTATCATGGAACTAATCAGTCAGGACATAGGGAACCTCCAAACAGTGGACCCATGTCAGTTTGGATTCATCAAGGGCAGATAATGCTTACACAACCTGGTGGATTTTTTTTTTTGAAAAGCTCGCCAAAGAAATGGATGAAGGCAAAATGATACACACTACATACCTCAACATGGCCAAAACACTTGACAATTCTCTACTCAGGCATAGTATAAAAGCTAAATAAACTGGTAATAAACCCCTATGTGACCTGCTGGATTGCCAACTGGCTCAGAGAAAGAATGCAGGAAATCAAAATAGGGGATGTTACCTCCATAGAGAGACCAGTCCCCCAGGCTTCTGTGCAGGGACCTCTCCTGTTTGGCATTTTCTGAAGTAAAAGCCAACACCAAAGGGATCTGGCTGACTAAGTTTGCAGATGAACACAAATGCTCACCTAACTAACCCTGTCAACACAGTAAATGCATACATATAAGTACCTGCAAGCACCACCCCACTCCACCTCCAAACATACACGGCTTCTCATTGCTTACACTCCTCAACACTAAGAACACACTCCTGCCTTACAGTATGCATTTTGTTTAATTTCACTCCCTATACAGAGAGGTAGAATTATTCTTTTCATTTTTCTACAATACTATTTCAAGCCATGTGAAACCTTTGGGGAAGCATGCATAACTAGTCACATAACTGGACTGCCGCCAATGAATGCGGCCTTTACCAACAAGATCAGTGTAATGCGGCATTTACCAGCAAGATCAGTGTAGCACTACAGGCAGAAGCCTTCCTACCAATGTAGCACAACAGTGGTCTCAGAATGGCCCTAGTATAATGCCCAGAGTAACATTTTTTTTAAATAAGACTTTCATAATTTTATTCAGTTATGTAGCTCGTGAAGGGAGATAACACAATAACGAGCACCTTAAAAGAAAATATGAACACAAAAACACTTGCCATAAAAGTATTTCTTTATATTTTGCTGACTTCCTATGATGTTTGTTTTGAATATGTTTCAAAATTGTCACATACTGTCATGAGACTGTGGTATCATGTTAAACTGTTGCTGGTGTCTGGAAACCAATAAGTGCTTTTAATTTTGTAATAGTAGCAAATAAAGTGGGCATTTTTTAATAAAGAAGCACTTTCTGCTACCATTAATGTCAAAAACCCTTAATGACTAGTGTTTTGGAATTCAGGTGAGTTTCAAACCAGTTTCTATTTTGGTGCAAAATACAAATGAATTACCCTATCAGTTAAGTACCATGAAAGAATACCTTGCCAAGCATACATGTTACTGAGCATTAATAAGTAAGCAAACTAAGATATGATTTAGAAATAAATGTTTCTTCCTGCTATAAATAGAAAGTGGAAAAAACAAGTAAGGGGTTATAAAGGTTGGTTGACCCCCTGAGTATGTCTGGAACCTCTTATCTTCCCA
Source organism: Protopterus annectens (assembly GCF_019279795.1). NCBI lineage: Eukaryota > Metazoa > Chordata > Ceratodontiformes > Protopteridae > Protopterus > Protopterus annectens. The sequence continues at coordinate 960,201,607 of NC_056728.1, forward strand.
GTTGTTGCCTGTGCGTCCTTTCCTAGGTCTGAGGATATTGTGGGAGTACATCTTCAAAGTAGTATTGAGTCCAGTCCGTAGTACTTAAAATCCAAACAAATGACATACAGACCTCAACCCTTTAATACTCTTTGATGGCAAATGAGTGCTGCATAGATAACGGCGGCAGCAGCAGCAAAACGTACTATCCAAGAAGACCTCCAGGACCAGAGAGGGTTCGGAACTTACTCAGGATTCTTCTTTGTGCCAAAAAAGACAGGAGACTTAAGACCAATTTTGGATCTCAGCAAGTTAAATCAGTTTGTTTAGTATACAAAGTTTCAGATGGTCATGGTTTAGTCCATTTTGCCTCTGCACAGGACAGCAGTTAGATGTGCTCAAGAGATCTTCAGAATGCGTACTATCACATCAAAATGAACAGGCATCCCAAAAGATATCTACACGTCTGGCTGAGAGCCCAGTTCAGAACACTGCACTTTGGTCTCAGCATTGCCTCCAGGGTGTTCACCAAATGCATGGCAGTGGTAGCAGCTCACCTGAGACTGCTAGGATTCTGGGTTTTTCCATATCTAGAAGACTGGCTCCTTACAGCCCCAACCAGACATCAACTAATATAGGCAAGGGACTACTTGTTCCAGTTCTGTTTTTATCTGGGAATAGCATTCAATTACAACAAATCTCAACTCACTCCAACACAGATTCTACAGTTCATAGGGCGCATTTGAACACAGTCAGTCAGATAGCCCCCCCCTCTACTCCAAATAAACACTCAACAGTCCCAAGTAAAGAAAGTGATCCAGAATTCATCTTTTCCAGCCCATCTAATCCTACAGGCTTTGGGTTCCATGGCAACAGTTATCACCCTTGTTCCATTGGCCAGGTTCCATAGGAGGCTCATTCAATGGACTCTGTCAACTCAATAGTCCATTCTCCAACATCCATTATCTATGCCAGTCAGAATCACTTAAGCATGCAGAAGATATCTTCTGTGGTGGAGTCATTCAAACCAGCTACACAAAGGCCATCCCTTTGTTCTTCCCAAGGCCGCTGTGACCACTGATGCTTCCCAGCTTGGATGGGGGGGGGGGGCTACTTGGGGAAATAAGTCAAGGTACATGGTCCTACAAAGAGGCCAAGATGCACATCAATGTTCTTGAGAAGAGGGCTTTACTCCTAGCATTGCAAGCTCTTCAAGATGCTTTCCCTTAAGGGACAATTATGATTCAGACAGACAATATATCAGTATTCTGGTACATCAACAAACAAGGGGGAACTAGATCTTATCCTCTTTGTCAAGAAGATATGAGTGTTTGGCAATGGGTGATTTCTTCCAACTGCTTTTTAATAGCAACACACATCCCATGGAAATCCAATGTGACTGCGGACAAGCTAAGCAGTTCCATTCTGATGCCTTATGAGTGGTCTCACAATGGCAATGCAATAGAGAAAAGTTTCTATTAGTGGGGCCTACCATGCTGTGATCTATTTGCTTCTCTCCTCAACAACAAGTGCAGCAGGTTCTTTGCCCCGATCCTACAAACAGCAGAGTCACTGAGAGATGATCTAGTCCATGATTGGCTGACACAGACACAGACAAATAACTGGTGTCAGAGCCATGGACTAAAACTAAATGCCAAGAAATGCATAATAGTATCTTTTGGGAAGCCATCCATCCCTGGTAATATTACACTGACAACACATCCCTTAGAGCTGACCCAGTGGTCAGGCACTTGGAGACAGACATAGATAGTAATCTAGCCTTTGATCGTCACGTGTCTACAGTGGTGAGGAAACCATTCTATGTTGCACAACTTATAAACAAAGGTATGGCATCTAAGTCCAAGGAAGGCATTGTTCCACTGTATTCGCCATTCATCAGACCAATCATTGAGTACAATGCACCCTTTGGTATGTACCTAACCAGGCATATCCAACAGCTGGACCATCCACAGAGGTTCCTCCCTAAAAGAATACAGGGTGTAAGTAATATGTCCTATGCAGACGCCTCAAGACTCCATCCCTGTATTTTGTCTCCCACAGGCTTTTGAGGGAAGATCTAAACTTGGCATACAGGGCATTGTCAGACCCCACTCTGATGGACCTTCTGCATATCCACAAAACAGTAGAACAGTAGAAGAATTACTCATACTAAAGACTTAAACCTTGCCTGTGATATAAATAGGGCCTGCTGGAGAGAAAGGTAGGTATCCCAGAGAATACCCCATCTATGGAACAGGCTTCCCATCCATGTGAAGCAGAGTTCCTCCCTAACCCAATTCAAGTGCATCTTGGACAATTGGTTGGGAAACCAGAAATTCATCCCTGGTTTGGCACCTATGTCTCTACTGCAAATAGATAACCTGTAAATGGTTCATCTCCCAGGCCCATGTTTATACTTATCAAGAGTATCAGAAATTTGGGATACATGGCTAGGCTTAAAAAGGCCCTTGTGGTCATTAGCCTAGTAAATACTTATGAATCTATGAACCTATTGCCCCTCCAGACTCCTGTATACTTTTGCACCCTTACCACCAATTCCCAAATTTCTTCAGATAGCATTTCAGTTGAAGAGCACATCTATCCTCAGTTACCATTTTTGGCCTCATCAGGTTTCGTTCCAGTTCCTCTGGCCTCACATTCCAGATCCTCCATGGATTCTGGATCCAACTCCAGATCTCCTGTCTCACCCAATGAGCATAACTCATCTGGACATAACAGACCTCAAACTAACCACACTGTTTCTCCACTTCTGCTAATTGCTAGACAACTTAGGCTCTCTTCCCCGGTCCATCATATTTGCCACCTTCTCACAAAACTACTGCTAGAAAGACAAGAGTAAATGTAAAACATTTGTCTTTTGGGCCCTTAGCTGAGATCTGGACCATTTGCAGCACCTATTCTAGTGATCCTTGAAATTTTAGCTTCAATATTTAATAAAGGAGCTAGTTTTTCAGCTATTCAAGTTTAGTTGGCTGCCATTTATAATTTTCACATGGGTGAAAACTCTACACAAGCCTCTTCTAAATTATACAAGGCCTTTGTCAAAGGAGCTTTTTTACTTAGACCTTCATTAAAAGATTGAACTCCTCCTTGGGATTTAAATATAATGCTGCAGGCTTTAACTCAATCTCCATCTGAACCTTCAGCCAAAGCTGACCTAAACTTTGTAGCTTGGAAAACCATTTTTCTAGTGGCTATTATGTCAGCCAGACGAGTATATGAACCCCAGGCTCTGTCTTTAATGTCCTGATTAATATTTGACTTAGAAACTGCCTTAGGTAAAAAGGATGGATTAGTTCAGAGACACTCTGTCCAGAGAAGGAGGCTTTAATCTCCCAGTTTACTTCACAAAATTTTCAAATTAAGGAGAGTAGTGCATCTTACACCTGTTGGATATTTCTACCTTCACAGACCCAAGGACCTAAAGAAATCTGATCAGTTATTTGTTTCTTTTCTCCAATCAGACTAGGAAATCCAGTATCTAAAGTTACATTGGCAAAATGGTTGACCGATTGTATAACCTTTGTCTATGGTAAATTTGGTTTATCTTTAACAAAACCTGCTAGGAACCATTCCATGAGATCTATGGAGGTTTCTTCAGCTTTTTGGTCCAGAGCACCTTTAAATGATATTTGTGCAGCTGCAAATTGGGCTAATTCTCACACTTTCATTGCCCATTACAAGGTAGATTTTATTTCTAGGAAGAGAACAGTATTTGGCTTGGCAGCACTATGGAAATATCCTTCCCAGGGTTGTAGTAGATGGTAACTCATTCCCTTCAGTTGAGGAATGAATGAAAATGACATAATCAGATAAAAAAGTTATGTACTCACTATAATGTTCCATCTGTGTTGTCCATTTTCATTCTTCCTCAACTTCTCACCCATCTGACCCCTCCTTTTGTGCTTCTGGAGAGATCTAAGAGTTGTGTAGGAACCTCTGTTCCTTATGTGCGTTCCAGCTTCCATTTTCCTATTGCACCTCTTTTAGTTCTGTTATTGGTTGTCTTTTTACATGTAGGATCAGCAAATTTGACCTAAGGTATGTTAGGCTGAAGGGGCATTATGGTTAAAAATGATGGCACTTTGGAGTTCTGAGATCCAATGATTTGGAAGAAGTAGCCGAATCGGATCAGAATATCAGATCCAAACCCAGCAGTTGAGGAAGAGACCCTTTCAAAACTAGCAATATTTCCAATATAGTGTGATTTAAGCCAGAATTGATGATGACATTTCATGTACCCATTGTCGGTTCCATTTTCTTTCGTTTGGTTTTTGGTTTGTGTTTGACATTTCATGTTTCCCACATTGGTATTACATGCCATAGACCTCAATAACATGTAGGTCTCTCAGTTACAAAAATGTGAACATAAATTTGAAATATGAATACTAACAAACAAATATTAATTTCTCTACTTCAAGACATCTGTCATTTTGTTAATAATTCCTTCATCTTTCTAACATTGCTTATTACTAACTGGAAAGTCAATTACTTAATGAAGTCAGACTTCCAAAAATGTTCTGGATGCCATAAGACAGTATGGGTCTGAACTGGAAGTACACAAAAAAGCATTTTAGGCTTGAGTGAGTTAATTCCTTAAATTGCAAAGGTTTGCTGAATGACCATTCTAAGGATGGTTTAGTGCCCTGTTTCCTAACTAAAGGTACTGCACATGGTTTCAGAAGAGCAAGAGATGTAGCAGTATATGATGTCAGTTTTCAACTGTGAGAGGACTGATTTCTGAAAGGTTGATTGTTTAAGCAAACTATGAAGTTATATTTAGTCACCTTATAATCATAACCCTTACAGTCAAAACTGAAAAATGCTCATGGTAAAGGTTACTGCTGAAAATAAGTAAACGACAGAGAAATGAGTTCAAACAGATAAATGTTTATAAAAGTTTATGCGCATATAAATGCTTGCAGTGCATTCTGCTGAATGCAGTGCTTTTCAACAGTTGTTTTGTCTCTCATAAGCTGTAGGATGCACTTGATCAACTGTAGGAAGAAGCAAACTCAACAGTCTATTTGCTTCTTCCTGTGGTGTTTCCCTTTTGGTGATGGTTGTACAACTATGGTGTACTAAGTTAGGGAGTGTGTAAGCACAACTCCCACATCAGGTGATGTGAAATGCAAATTTTCCCAAATAAAATAACTGTTTTTCATTTTTTTCACTCCAATAACAAATGGAGCCTGGACGCTTTTCTTTTGTGATTGGAGTGATTTTGGTAACATTTTCTTTTCAGCTTCTCAAGTGGTAGAGGTGCTAGCATTGGCATAATGTGCATGGATATAACTTCATATAGACTACTGCTACTATACTCATATATCTGTGTGTGTGTGTGTGTGTGTGTGTGTGTGTGTGTGTGTGTGTGTGTGTGTGTGTGTGTGTGTGTGTGTGTGTGTGTGAGAGAGAGAGAGAGAGAGAGAGAGAGAGAGAGATACATACCATAGGTCATAAAGTTCTTTCACAGAAATATGGAAAAGGCAAAAAAGCAGATTCAAAATCAGCTGATTGAGCATTGGATTGGAAATTATGCCCCTTCCCCCATTGTAGTGTTATCTCAGATTTGGTAAATATATTTAGCAGAGGGTCTGGAGGGGGTTTGCCCCCCCCCCTTGTAATAACAACAAAATAAAAAACAAAAATAAAAATTTTATTTCTTAAATCTTTTACATACATACATACATGTATACATACGTACAAATATTTCAAGAACAGGCATTAATGCCCTTCTAGCTTGCCAAGGTACCAAAAGTTCCCATAATCAGTGTCCAGGCTGTTCTTAAAAATATCTAAACTAATACCTGCTTTAATGTAATTGGTATTCTGTTCGATGCATCAGCTATTCTGTCAGAGAATTATTAGGCTTAGTATGCAATTAGTACATTTTTCATTCCTGTAGAATCTTCTGCATAGGTTGTCTGATGACTCTCACGTACTTTTTGATAACCACAAACATTCCCAGAGATAGCTGTCTCTACATGCCCTATATACCTGAATAAAATCTCCTCTTAGATATCTATAAGAGACACTGTACAAGTTCAGATATCTTAGTGTTTCATAACTTAAATTTTCACATCCGTGGATGCCCTTGGTATATTTCCACCGCACTCTTTCCGGTTTACTCATGCTTGTTTTTTTACATGGTTTCCATACTGTTATTCCATACTCAAGTTTGGGTCTATTTTATTTATTTATTTACATTTCTTTATCAGGAAAGCCCAACTGGGCCATTTTCAATGGAGGCCCGAGGCGAAAAGCTCCACAGAAATAAGCAAAGTACAATAATTAGTACAATAGTATACATACAGTAAGATGCAGAATACATATCTTCTAGTTAGTCTATACAAAGTAGTATTCAATACTGTTTTTTGGTAGATACAGGTTCAAAAATAAAAATACAAAAGCATTTCAGTGAAGACCACTGTGAGAAAAAATAAAATTAGTACTGTGTACATATTAAATAATAGTAATGAATAATGAGATTTCCTTTATATATATATATATATATATATATATATATATATATATATATATATTTTAGTAGTAATAAACACAGAGGAGAGGGAGAAAATGAGATAAGGAGTGGACAGTGTGTTGAGAGAGTTATAGTTATCTTGTCAGTCAGGTTTGGCACAGGAGCAATGCCAGTTCTTGGATATATGTTCAAATAGTAGTTGTATAAAACTGGTAGATTCAGGTGTGTTTTGGAGGGTGTGGGGTAGAGAGTTCCATAATTTGGCTATTTGATTTGAGAATAAGGCTTTACTATCAGTGTTGTTAGCTTAGTTTACTGTGAGAATGCAGATCTTAGACTTCGTGGGCATGAGTAGGGAACAAGTTCCTTGAGGGATGGGCAACTGTCAGGATGGAAGATGATATTGTGTCTGAATTTAAGTTGGGAGAGATGCAGAAGGTTAGGTAGCTTGAGCCAATTTAATTTATGTAGAGCAATACAATGGTGCATTTGGTGGGGAAGATTGGCTACAAAATGGGCTATTTTGGTGTAGCAAGTTTCCAATTTGGTTAAGTCTGATTTTTTTAAGTTGGTAAAGAGGGGTAAAGCATATAAGAGTGTAGAGAGGAGGAAGGTTCTGGATATGGCTAGTCTGGTATTGTCAGTGAGGAATGGCTTGCTTCTGTACAGTGAACCAAGTCTGATGTGAACTTGCTTAATTGTGATGACTAAGTGTTGGTCGAATCTGAGTTTGCTGTTGATTGTCACACCAAGGAATTTTGTACACTCAACTGGTTGGATGACTGTGTTGTTTGCTGAGAGAATGGTGAAAGGAGGGGTGGTCTGTGATTGTTTGCTACTCATAAATAGCATTAACTGTGTCTTTTTGGGGTTTTGGATTAATTGTGATTTACTTAGATATGCTTCTATATCATTAAAAGCTTGTTGAGCTATTATGTGGAGGTCTAGTAAGGTATCTGGTGAGCAGATTAAAGTTGAATTGTCTGCATACTGAGTTACTTTAGTATGTGTTGTGGATGAGGCTAGATCATTAGAGATGGTGAAAAGAAAAGGTCCTAGTATGGACCCTTGGGAGACTCCGAATGAGACAAACAGAAGTGGTGAGAGTTCGGATTTCCATTGTACTGCTTGTCTGTCAGAAAGATAGCTTTGGAACCAGGAGAGGGATTTCTTTGATAGGTTTAGTGAGGCAAGAGTATTAAGGAGTTTCTGATGGGAGACAGTGTTGAACGCTTTTGACATGTCTAAGTAGATTGATGCTACTTGCTGGTTCGAATTTCTCAGTTGGTTGATGGTGTTAGAGAAACTAATTAGGGCTCTGGTGGTGCTGTGTTTCAGTCTGAAACTATGTTGGGAGGGAGAGATAAGGTTGTGAGATAACAGTTATTGTAATAATTGAGTGTGGATACATTTTTCCAGAAATTTGACACGGGTGGAAAGAATGGCTATGGGTCTGTGATTCTTTAGTTCTGTTGATGTTCCTCCTTTATGCAGAGGGGTGATGCAGGAAATTTTCCATAATTTTGGGACATATTGTTTTGCTATAGACCTATTTACCAGAAGGGAGATAGGCAGAGCTAAGGCATCAGCTGATAGTTTGAGGTACTCATTGGGGAGTTGGTCAGCTGCTAAGGAAGAAGATTTCAGTTTTTTCAGCATTGTTCTTATGGTGTTAGTTGGGACAGGTTTGAGGTCAAAAGAATTGTTGTTAGTTTCCACATTAGGTGGAAGAGACGATGGGGTGGAATTGTTCCCTGTAACTAAGGAGATGATAGTGTTTATAAAGTAGGTGTTGATTTGTGAGGCAATACTCACACGTTGGTTCTGGGGTTGTAGCTTTACTTGGGTGGAGGAGTGAGTTAATTGCTTGCTTGAACATTTTTGGATTGTTTTCATATTTGTTTTGCATAGATGTATAATATGTTTTTTGTCTAGTTTGAGTTGTTTTTTGTTTGATTGCGAAGGTGCTGGTATGTTAGCAGAGTTTTATTGTCTTTTGTTTTCTGGTATTGAAACCAGGTTTTTGTCCCTTAGTTTTCGAAGTCTAATGGTTTCTTTTGACATCCAGGGCAATCTCTTACTTTTAACACAACATGTATGAGTTGGTGCTAAGCTATTTAGAATAGCTAGAAATGTGTCACTGAAGTGTGTTACAGCCTGGTCAAGTTGGAAATGATGGAGTGGTGTCCAGTTGCATTTATTGAGTATGTGTAAGAATGGTTTGTTGGAGAAGTTTTTGGTATATAGTATGCCTTTGTAAACTATGGTTCTGGGTGGGTTGAGCTGATGATGGATTAAGTAGGTAGGTCTATGGTCACTTAAATTATTTGGAACACATCTGGAGAGAGAGTTGTGGGTGGTACTGTTAATAAGTGACCAGTCTAAGATAGATTCCCTTTTGCTATGTTTAGCTATTTGAGTGGGAAACTGGATTGTTTGTGAGAAACCATGGAGATTTATGAAGGTGGAGGGGTTATTACCAGTGCAAGTGTTCCAGTCTAACCTGAAGTCGTCTGTGATAATGGTTTCATGGGTGTAGGTGAAGGCTATCCAGGATACGAATTCCTCAATGTCAGTAGAAGTATTCTTGGGAGGTATGTAAGTGGCTATTATGGTAATATTTGTCTTTGGGTTGATTCTGAACAGTATTACTAGGACTTCAAAGTTGTTATCATAAGGGTATTTGATGGGTAGATAGTCTATGCTTAGGTTATTGTTGTAGAAGACTGCAACCCCACCACCCTTCTTCCTGATCCTGTCTAACCGGTGTATGTTATAACCTTGTGGGAGTATATCTGGGTCTCTTATATAGGGTTTTAGCCATGTGTCTGTTGCTATAAGAATGTCTGGTGAGTATTGCACAATGACTGCATGAAAGTCTTTTTGATTTCCTAGACTTTATAAATCTTTTTATACAACTTATAGTTCTATAACTATCATTAACCAATTGGTTGATATGATTAGAAAAACTCATAGCTGAATCTACCCATATACCCAGGTCCTTAAATGAGTCTACAGTTTCAATCACTGTATGTTGTATTAAATATTCACCTTTCAATTTATAATCTCATATGCTTAGTTTTTGATGTATTTATCAACATATTATTCTTCTGGTCATTTTAGTCAAGTTATTTTGCAGACATGCCTTATCTGTAACATATGTAATCAGTTTACCCAATTTCAGGTCATCTGCATATAGACTATAGAAGACCTAAAATGAAAATGAAAGATACAATCTAAACAAGTAAGGGCCTAGGACAGAGCCCTGTGGGGCACCTTGACTGTAACCAGGGATTTTGCCTGTCCAGTTGCTGTATGATACTTGCCATGTCCTATTTGTAAGCCATGCCACTATTCATCTTGATCAAGAATACATCAATACCTAGTTGTACTAATTTATTGATCAATGTTTTATGTATGACTCTGCCAAATGCTGAAGTTAAATCTATATAAACTACATCACAGCACAATTTTTCATTCATAGTTGCTATTATATTGTTATAGAACATCTGTTACAGGTTGTAATAGATCTGTTTTCAACATATGCATGCTGATATATGGTTTCAAGTCCCAACGTATCCAGTTCTGACAATAATTTATCCAGTATTGCCTTCTCCATTATTTTTCCACAACATGAAAGTAGACTTAAGGGTCCATATGACTCTGTGTTTGTCCTACTCCCCTTTCCCTTAAAGACAGGTTTAATAATAGCATGTCTCCAATCTTGAAAAATTTCTCCATATTTATATGACCTAGTGAATAATAAATATAATGGTAGTATAAGCTCTTGCTGAAGTGTTTTCAGGTCATTGTTACTAATTCCGTCTCCTCCCCGTGCTTTCTTTGTATCCAGTTTGTGCAGTTCTTTTTTTCCAATATAATCTAATTTGATTCCAGTATCTGGGGTTACCTGGATGTCACTAGGACAACTTATCACCCCTTTTGTGAAGCCAAACTGTTCTGCATAAGATTTTGTAAATATATCTATAATCTGTTGTGCCTAGAATAAATTTTAGAATCTGCACACAGTTTATCAATTTGTGGGTCTTCTTTACTCCTTCCACATCTTGTGTATCTATAAAACGGTTTCCTATTATGCTCAATATCTTTATATAAATTTTCTTCAATTTTTTCTTGATCTTGTCTCACACTATACTTAATCTGATGTTGTATGCCTAGATCCTGACATTTTTCTGATTTTTTGCACTCAAACAATTTCTCTTTCAAAACTTTCCACATTACATCTGCAGTTTTCCACTGAACACCTCACTCCTGTTAGTTTTACATAGCGACTGTTTTGCTTCCATATAATCACTGATTAACCTTCTGTGCATTGGTTTAGATTTCAGTTTGGCTGGATTATCTAGCAACAAATTAACCTTTATAAACCCATGATCACTACACATCAACAGTGGTAAAACTTGACCTGGAGTAACAGTAATTTCTTCAGGAACACAAACAATGTCGAGTATGTTCCGACCCCTGGTAGTTTTTTTTTTTTTTTTACAATCTGAAGCTATTGTTGCTCCTGAATATACATTGTGAATAATTTCCTTACTAATGTTACTGAATCAATATTATTCCAGTCAGTTTCTGGTAAATTTAAGATCCCAGCTAATGTTATTCTTTTTTCCTGTGTTTCATGCAAGAAATGTATGAATTCCTCTAGGTCATCTGCAGTTGAGTTGGGTGATCTATACACTCCAACAATTGTTATATGTTCCAGGGTTGCCTTTATTGTCACAGTCACACAGTCTATAGTGTTGGTGTTATCATTCAACATGTAATAATCACAGGACTCGTAGCTATCTTTAATCTCTATCATAACACCTCCACCTGATTTTTGTTAGAATGTCTAGTACATTAAAAACATTTATACCCTGACAGAACTTGTTTCTAGTCACTGTTCTAGTCACTGCTCTTTAACCATGTTTAACAAACAATAACAACATCAATCTTGTGGTAACAGCAAATTTTCCAGTAAAAAAAAACTTAATTATTGATGCTCCTACCATTAACAACCATCAGAGATGCATCAAATGTTGCTATCTGTGAAGTGTTACATTTTTGACCTGGCAAAAATCCTGCCTAGTGTTTGTCAAATATTGCAAAATATCTGCTGTATAAATTATCTTCCCTGATCTTGACAAACGCACGTGGCCCTGTCTGAACACGTGTGCCCAGAACTAGGCTTGGATGTTCTACACATTTTCATTTTTTAAAACAGGACATTTTTTCCATGCAAGTATTTACCCAAAAAATATTTTCATTCACAATAACCTGACTATCCTTTGTACAGGTGATTTGTGAAAAATACGTCCTAATACCAGTACAAACCATAATATCTAAGAGGGCTGTCCATTCCCTACTAGCAGACAATCCTTGCGGATGGCATAATTTGTACCAACATGAATAAAAACAGATCTGTACTTCCTTACATTAAGGCTTTCTAAGGCTCGTCTTACATCGTCTAATTTGCTCCTGTCAAGCATAACACTATTAGATGGTCATTATCATCTCTGCAAATATACGTATCAGTCCCTCTAATAACTGAATTTCCAATTACAAGAATATCTTTGCTAGCCAGCTCTGAAGAATCTTCACTTTCTGATAACAGCAATATCTGCTCTATCAATTGTAATGAAGGATAGATCTTCAGCACCATTAGTCTTATTAATCCCACTGTTTATATGTGTATTAAGTTCTCATCCTGCTGGTATTGTAAATCCACAGCTTGAGCCATGTAGTCATCATTTATCCTTCTCTCATTAACTGTACAAATGCCTAAATTCTCCAAGGTGAGGAGAGCTTGAAGGGAGTGAATTTTTGTGGTTAGAATCCTGGCATTGAGCTGTAACCCCATTAGATTTTTTGGGGTTGGGCTTGCTTTGTCATAATGTTTTCAGTTTGTCATTGCCTAAAACAGGACACTATGCCTGGCAAAGCAGTGTGGTCTGTTGGCCATATCCTCCCATGCTAACAAATATTGTACCTCATTGTAGTCACATCACAAAGCCAATTATTAAACTTGGTCATATTCTGTTCCTTTTCTGGCATCATCCTTGGAGAAATTAGAATGCTAGTTCCATACAGGTCTGGGATACATAGTCCAAGAACTCCATCATGTCTCTCTCCATATAGTCTAGGGAAGTATGTCTCAGTTTATTTACACCCATATGGACTATGACTGAGTCATAATGGTACTTTTTGGTCCAACAATCTGAGAGCATGCACGATCCAGTGAATCCTGGCCCTGATTGGCAACTATCTGTGATTCTTTCCTTATTCAACCTGGTGAGTGGGACATCTGTGTGTCTTACAATGGAGTTTCTTATGGTCAAAATATTAGGCTCCACATGGGCGCTGGAACCATAGAGCGAGGGGGGAGGGGTACCCCCCACTTTTGCAGCACTTGCGACCATCCCAACTCGTCATCACTTGTGCAATGACCGCGTGCCTGTTTGAATTTGTTTTCTTACTGTTATGTAGCTGCGGATTTCTTATTTAACTGCAGTTTTGCACTATGCCCCATTCGGGTGGATTTCTTTATTTAACTGCAGTCTTGCACTATGCCGTTCATTATTCATCTGTGGATTTCTTTACTGCAGAGCTAGGGATAACTGCTGTTTGGGCAGACATTCAGCCACAGATTAACTGCTGTCGCTCTTTACTGCAGAGCTGGAGATAACTGCTGTTCGGGCAGCAAATGAAGATTAAAACCCTCAAAGCTTTGTTTAGATGCAGATAATCAGATATGTTAAGGCAACAGATTTGGTAAGAAATGTAAATACAGCTCACGAAACAGCTAGATATGTTGAGAAGTACAAGCTTTGCAGAGACATGTTGAATTTGTTGTTGCATTGGTATTGGCTATAAGAAAATGGCTATGGAAAAAGTATGAAATAATGAGCCAATGTGAAGCCGGCTGTTAGCCATTTACATGTACACCTGGTATGGGTAATAGCATTACTTCAACATGAAGCTGGGGATGAAAAAAAAAATAGTGTGCAAAGAATGTTTGCCCATGTGTTTTCTTCTAATCTGTTCTACATCGCAAGGCATGTTTGTCATTTTGGCTGTCAGAACCCTATCTGCTACAGGAAGAAGGCAAGCATTCAGCCGCAGATTAACTGCTGCCACGGATTTCTGCTTGCAGAGCTAAGGGTGTGTGTGTGTGTGTGTGGCCCCCAACAGGATACATCTGGTGGCAAGAGGTACACAGACTCAAACCCTGTACCCTGGGTGCAGGTAAAAAGAGCCTAAAGTCCCCAGCCACCATCACTTGTGAATTTATGCCTCACAAATTTGTTCCTCATTAAATCTCTGGTTTTCAAGAGCAGTAAAACAAAACCTAATTTTCTAAATTTATAACATCAGTATTTGAAATGTGTCCCTATTTTGGGGCTGTATTCACCCATTATTGGCTTTTTCTGTATTTTTGTGCTAAGAGGTTGAGAGCTATAGTGATAAGTGAGAACTGAATTCACTAAATGATAGCCATTTAAGTTTGTCTTCCTGTCTTTCATGAAACTGATTTAGCTTAGTGGTATGTTGCTCTGACTGTAGTGCACAGGGTTCTGGGTTCAAGACTTGGCAGTGAAATGTACAGTGGTAACAACATTTTATGCAAGCAACTTTCCAAAATTATACAACCAATGTTTAAAATGTGTCCCTGGTGTTTGTCCCCCCCCAAATTGAAAATAAGTGCAAGAAGCTGTGCAACATGCCTATGGCTTACACTACTGTGATTCGGTATTTATATAGTGTGTAGAAGTAGACTGTTATCATGGAAATGTTCTGAATAGGGCAGTTTTGCCATTATTGGTATATGCATTTTTCTTCATTGCCTACTGGAAAAATGTTCAAACACTAAATTTAAAATGCGCTCTAACTTAAGTCTAACAAGTGTGCTGTATTATACAAGGAATATAATTTAATAAAGTCAGGAAGGTGTATCAAAGAATGCATATATGTTTATTGTTTTGTGCGCAAGGGGCCTCTGATTTGAAAACAGCCCAAAGGTAATCTTTATCCACACTGGCCAGATGCATTTTCTTTGGATGTGGTGTGGGATTTAATGCTGTTTCAATGAATATGGGTTTCAAGGGCAGAGAAGTTTTAATGCCAAGTCTATTTTCATTGTGAGACAGTATTGCTTTGTTTAGCAGATATCTGTTAGTGTTTCTGCATTGTGCTATAAAATGTAAAAAAATAAAATCCAAATAATCATTGTAGAAGTAAAGCAGTATGCACACTAGAATTTAGGATAAATGGGGTGAAATAGCCAGGTAATTGGACAATGGAATGGCTACAGGGGGTCTCTGGTGCTATATTTTGGTTCTGTTCTTCAGTTTGCATTTGAAAGTTGGTATCCCACAATTCCATTGGAGTGGGTGGGGTTGTGTAATTATGTATGCAAATTTTACGTTGATCAGCGTACAGATTTGTACCTATTTTTCATGGGCCTGAATGTTGTGGAGAGATGGATATATACCACAGAGGCTACCACTGTTCCAGAACAAACTATCCATAAAAATAAAACAAAGCTCATCCGTCCATATTCAAATGCAACTTGGATTTAAGGATGGGCAATAGAAAATGTACTCCACAATTGCCCCTCATGCCACAAATGGATCGAGGCAGTTCCTAAATGCTGCATCCCTGGAATGATCACAGTTATTCTCATTAGGGCTAATATACAATTATCAGCCATGGGATAGGTAAGACCAATCAGAAAATGTTAATTCAAGAATCAAGCACCAAAAGGGAATTGGCTAAGCTTAAAAAGTCCCCCAAGTGAACCTATGTTGTGGTAGTAAATAGTTATAAAAAATTGCCCTTTTTAGAACACTAAGTGCCCCTCTCACCCTCCCCCCCCCCCAGTCTTCAACAGCTCTGAGGCTACGTGAAATATGGCTGTTTGTGTTGTGTTAGATGTTGTTGAGGCTGCTAAGGATATTTGTTGTAGGTGCAATGTCTAGGAGGTTTTTGGGGTTTAGGAAGATTACATTTAAGAGCCTCAGCATATGCGGGGTTATGTCTCTGATCCATAGTTTATGTGGTGGATGCTGTTTGTGCATTTTTGACAACCTGATTAGTATTATAAATGCTTGTATGTGAGAGCTTTAATGCCATTGACACTGTTTAAACAAATCTCTCATATACCTAATCAGTTTGCTTAAGAATTAGTTGCTTGTCAGTAAACATGAGGCAATTGCTAGATTGCCTCAGGATGACAATGTCCACCAAGCTGGCTTCAGAGATACCCGGAAAGCTCATATCCATGGTTACAGGCTCTTCTTGCATGATCAGAATGTTGCTCTAGGATTAGAGAGGAAAAATTGATAGTATCTAATACAAGACTCATGAGGCAGTGCTTATCACTGTGCAAACTAGATGCTCTTTGCAGAATGAAGTACTGGGGAAGTTTCAAGGATAGTTTTATTGGGAAAATATCAATTCCTGCTGCCTGTGTCTATATAGGGCACTGCTAAAACCAATAGTTTTAATAATCCACAATAATAAAGTACAGACAAATGCAATAAAACACAATAAAAATTTGAAAATACAGCAGCGGTACCCATGAGTAACTTATAAAAGTGAACATTTTTAGTTTAAAGTACTTAGCTTTGCTAGGATAGCACTAGATGTAAGCCAACACACTAGAACCAGCAGCATGGACGCCAAGCATTGATGAGCTCAGTAAAAATGAGCCAAGAGCCACACAGAAGCAAGCAATTTATAGAAGAAGAAAATATTGATAGCACATACATTATTCAATGACTTTCCAACTACAATTGTACTTCCACTTTTTGAGAACATGTTAGACAGTGTTTCAGCTTTCGAACGAAAGCTTCTGCAGCAAAAGCGTCACAAAGTTATTAGGGACATAAATGATTTTAAAAAAGTCATGTCTTCATGTGGCCCAGATTTAATTCTAATGAAGCAAAGTACAGTTTTGTACCTACCATAAATGTAGATGTTCGAGGATCCACATTGCTGCAGTCCTAACCATTGGGTAGTCCGCTGTCCAGTCGGCCCGAATACCAAAGTATATGGCTGACGTCGGTCAAGGCGCATTAGACTGATGTCAGGACGTCAGGGTACTAATGCGCATGACCGACGTCATATCCTCAGTCTTTTCTTGCCCCAGATGTCAGAAGACCCTAAAAAGACAAGGCCCAAACCAAAAAACCAAAAAACCCTGCACCAAACATATATACAATATATACAAATGTACAAGAGTATATCGTAACCCACACCACCACCCCTAAACACAGAGGGCAAGGAGGGAGGGTAAATTGGACTGCAGCAATGTGGATCCTCGAACATCTACATTTATGGTAGGTACAAAACTGTACTATGTTCTTCATTCCACATTGCTGCAGTCCTAACCATTGGGTAGAATCCCAAAGCAGAGTTAAGGGAGGCTGGCAAATCATAAGGAAGCAGGAGCTGTCAACATGCCTTGCAAAATAGCTGTGGCAAAACCAGCCCTAGATTTAGAGTAGAGAGGAAGATGGTAATGCTTAGAGAAAGTATGCACTGAACTCCAAGTAGCTGCCTCCAAAATATCCTTAGTTGCCACCCCTTAGAAATGCTGTTGAAGTGGCAGTAGCCCTAGTGGAATGAGGCCTAATCCCAGCTGGAATCTCCTTGCCATGATGGGAATAACAAAATGAAATGCAAAACCCAATCCACTTAGAAATAGTTTGCTTAGACACAGGCTTGCCCTGAGAACTCAAAGCAAAAGAAACAAACAACTGCTGAGACTGCCTGAAATCCTTAGTCCTGCTTAAATAATAACGCAACTGCCTATGTACATCTAAAGTGTGCAAAATCTTTTCCCCTTATTTTGGGGATCTGCATAGAAAGTAGGCAAATGAATAGTTTGGTTTAAAGCCACACTAGAAACCACCTTAGGCATAAAGGAAGGATTAGTACGTAATGATACCCTATCCTTATGGAAAATCAAAAGGGCTCTACTGCCATAAGGGCCTGCAACTCAGAAACCCTTCTTGCAGAAGTAATAGCCAACAAAAAAGCAGTCTTCCATGACAAGTATTTCAATTCAGCAGTAGCCGCAGGCTCAAAAGGTTGTAGAGTAAGTTTTTCCAACACAAAATTGAGATCCCAAGCAGGAGTAGGAGCTCTACGTGGGGTCTTATATTCTTTGCCCCTCTAAGAAACTGCTTGAACAAAGGATGCGAAAACAATGGTGGGTCACAATCATAGTGAGCTGAAATTGCTGCAGCATGAATCTTAATGGAAGAGAAGGACAAACCTTTGTCCAATAACTCAGTAAGATATTGAAGAGCCACACTCAAATTAGGCTCAGAAATCTCCAAATTCTTTGCTGCACTCCAAAATAAAAATCTCTTCCATTTTTCTGCGTACACTTTCCTTGTACTAGGTCTTCTGGCTTCCATAATCACATTTAAAACTTGTTGAGGAAGTTGAGACCTGCTGTGTTTCAGAACAGAATATGCCAGGCTGTTAGATGAAGAGAGTGAAGCTTGACATTGAGCAGGTGACCGTCCTTCTGAGATAACAGATGTGGAATCAAAGGCAAAGGCCATGGAGGCTTCCTTACCAGACTCCTTAGTAGTGGGTACCAGTGTTGCCGAGGCCAATCTGGAGCTATTAAAATCATCCTTGGCTTGTCTCGTCTGACCTTTAGGAGCACCTTTGGAAGAAGAGGCAGAGGTGGAAAGGCATACACATGAAGATTTTTCCAACTGAAAGAAAGAGCATCCACTTTCCAAGCTGTGTGATGAAACCCCTTTGTGCAAAACTTTGGCAGCTGGTGGTTTAGTGGAGAAGCGAACAGACCTATGTCTGGAGTTCCCCATGACACTGTCAATTTCTGAAATACATGAAGATCCAGTTTCCACTCGTGGGGATCCATGATTTGTCTGCTTAACACATCTGCTAAGGAGTTCTGTGCTCCCGGCAGAAACCTTGCCTGTAGAGTTAGTTGCAAGCTGAGCGCAGTTTCCCATAAAATCATTGCTTGCCTGCATAGAGGATAAGAATGTGTTCCCCTTGTTTGTTGATGTACCACATGACAGTTGTGTTGTCTGTTAGAATCAACACCTGCCCTGGAAGAAGTAACTCCTTGAAAGCCATTAATGCAAACTGGACTGCTAACATCTCCTTCATGTTGATATGTAGATGCTGAAGTCTGGCAGGCCACTTGTCTTGTATCCACTTTCCATTTAGATGAGCTCCCCAAGCAATGTCCGAGGCATCTGTCGTTAAAATCTGACTCGCCTCTGGCCGGGTCACAGAGAGTCCCTTGTTTAGGTGACATTCCTGAGCCCACCACAAAAATTCTTTTTGAATGCAAGGTATTATTTGAATGACAGTGTCCAAATCCTGGCAGTGCTGTGTCCATACATTTTTGAGATACCATTGCAGCTTCCTCATATGCAGTTTGGCATTGGGAAGCACCAGAATACAAGATGCCATGAACCCTAAGGCTTGAAGGACTGTCCTTGCAGTCAGCCCGGACTGAAGAGATAATTGATGGAAGTAACTGGAAAGATTCTTTTGTTTGTCCGGGGTTAAAAGGCCATCTGGGCTGCTGTATTCAGTCTCACACCCAGAAAGCACATGTCTTGAGAGGGTACTAGACTGGACTTTATTTCGTTCACAGAATACCCTAGGCATCTTAGCACTGCTATGACATATTCCAAATGCTGTAGAAGGTCTTCCTTTTCTTGAGCCAGAATCAGGCAGTCGTCCAAATAAGGATAGATTTGAATTCCTTTTAGCCTGAAGTAAGCTATCACTGGAGCCAGAACCTTTGTGAATACTCTGGGCGCAGTAGATAAGCCAAAGGGCAATGCAGAGAACTGATAATGAGAATTTCCAGCTCGAAACGCAGATACTTTCTGCAACTTAGTCTTATAGGCACATGAAGGTAAGCTTCCTTGAGATCTAAAGTTACCATCCAGTGATCTTTGCCCAGCAGAGGTAAAAGCTGTTGTAACGTCAACATTTTGAACTTGGGAATGTCCAGATAAGTGTTGAGGATAGATAAATCCAAAATTGGTCTCCACGTGTTCCCCTTCTTTGGTACTAGGAACAGGCGAGAATAAAATCCTAGGCCCCTTTCTGGTACAGGGACTGGCTGAATGGCCCCTATTTGGAGTAACAGAGAAATTTGCTTGTGAGCCTCTTTCCTTTGTGGAGGAGGAACGTCTGGCATGCCTTTGAAAGGGGCAAGGTATGGAAATAAAACCTGTAACCGTGGTGAATGATATCCAAAACCCATCTGTCTTGAGTAATTAAATCCCAATTTTCTTTGAAAAGAGACAGTCTTCCTCCCAAAGGAGCTGCCAGACGAGAATGTACTGGCAGCTGAAAAGGCAGGTCATTGGGTCTGTTTACGAAAGGACTGACCCCTGCCCTCACCAGAAGTCTGAGCAGGAGAACTCCCTGTTCTAGGCCTAAAAGAACCTTGAGCTCTGCCCCTACCACGTCTAGACCTACCCCTAGACTGGGAATCATAAGCAGGATAAGTCCATCCCTTAGTAGGCCAATTTCTGCTAAACTTTGGAGGCTGCACCTGCAAAAAATCTTTAACAGTCTGCATAGATTTAGCCTTGTCCTCCATTTTCTTTAAAACTGCTTCCACAGGCGAACCAAACAACACATCAGACTGTAAAGGAGCATCCAAAATCCTTGTCTTAACATGCTCAGCTAAATTCTGATCCCTCAACCAAGCGTGCCTGCGAAGAACAGAACCAGTGGCAGCCACCCTCGAGGAGGCCTGCACAGCATCAAAACCACATTGCAAAGAATGCTTACCCACTTGTTCAGACACATGAACTAAATCCAGCAACTCTTTACACTCAATACCTTCCGCCAGAGCATCCACCTTAGATTTCAATTGTGAAAGGAGATAATTTTGATATTTTAGCATGTGAAACTGACAATTCAACGCCCTCATGGCTAAAGTGGAAGAAGTATACACTTTCTTTCCCCATCTATCCAAAGCCCTTGCCTCTTTATCAGAGGGAACAGGATTTTTAACAACCGAGGCCTTAACACCCTTAGGCCCCTGAGAAACAATTTCTGGGTCTGCCCTAGGACTCTTAAAAGATACTTATGAGCTTCAGGCACCCTATAGTATCTATGAGGTTTAAGAGGGGCAGGAGGCAAAGAGGCAGGGTTCAGGGAAGCCTCTGCAAAACATCTTCCACCACATTCAACACAGGAGGTATAGCTAAGGGCCTATGCTGGGGTAAAACAAGAATTCCCTAAGCCTCTTCCTGGAATCAGAGAAATCTTGGCCTTCCCATTTAAAATGCTCCCTCATGGAATGCAGAGTCTCTGAAAATGAAAAATCCTCAGGAGGAGAAGCTGAAGGAGTGGAATCATCCACATCAGAATCAGAATAATGAGGATACTCCTGCAAGTCTTCAGCCGAAGACTCAGAAGCCTCTGAACACTGTTCAAAACTCTCAAACTCAGGCTCCACCCTAGGCCTCTTATCAGGAGGGGGCATAGAACCTCTAATCATAGTAATCAAATCCTCTGCCATTTTAAGCATATGTTTCTTAGGCACAGAACCTGAAGTGCTAGGAGAAGCCCCCACTGAAGCTAAACTTGGCCTACCTCTCAAAGAAGTCTTGGAAACAGAAGGAGAGGCTCTAACTACCTTAGGAAGAGAGGGAAGAACAGTTACCTGAGAAGCCCCTCAGCCTGGCCTACCTCCTGAGAGGGCACATCCTGTAACAGTAAAGTCTCAGCCTGAGACTCCACAGAAACTCCTGGCAAAACTTCTGGCTCCACTGAGCCTTCTAAAGAACCGACGTCCGGGACTGCTGGTTCTTCAACCCTAGGCTTTGCTGCTTTGTCCTTGCGCTTTTGGGGAAGCGGGCCGGAGCATCCGACGGCATTTTATAATTACAACGCTTCCCAAACACTAACCTGGCACAGTCTAACCTTCTCTTAATAGTGCGTTTGTTAAATCTAGCACAAGAGCGGCATCCAACAACGTCGTGCTCAGGCCCTAAACAAGGTATACACAAAGTATGGTAATCCCTATGAGGTATCTGTTTCCCACAAGAAATACAGTTATTCACTTTTTCTGACATCCGGTTAAATACTGAGGCAAGAAAAAAACCAAAATGTTCCCCAACGGGGTACTTAGCCAACTTTGATTCGGTCTGAAACTCCGACTTCAGAAAATTTCAGAACGCCAACCTGCACTCGCAAAACTGCTTCTGCATCGGACCATGCGGCAAAAAAGACTGAGGATATGACGTCGGTCATGCGCATTAGTACCCTGACGTCCTGACATCAGTCTAATGCGCCTTGACCGACGTCAGCCATATACTTTGGTATTCGGGCCGACTGGACAGCGGACTACCCAATGGTTAGGACTGCAGCAATGTGGAATGAAGAACATCTACTCTGCCAAAAGAACCAGTTAGTAGCTATCTGGGAGCAGTGAAGTAGGATAAACTAGTCCATAGGAATTTAAGTAATAGGGTTAATCTGCAAGAGAAAACAGCAAGTATGAATTGTGTGGCTACTGAAATTGAGACTGATGAAATCTGTCAGCTTGATTTAACTAATAAGAATGATAACAAGAGTCATGCTGACAATTTTAACCCACACAATAATGTTTTAACTACTGATCATAGTAATGATTCAGTAGATGTTATACATTTAGTACATACTGCTGTAAGTACAGATGCTAATTTATATCCGGATGTACAACCCGTACATCAAGGATAAATCGATGCAACCACAGTATAATAGTGAACCTGTAGTTAGACCAAAAGCAACTACTACACAATTATTGCCTACCTCCGATGAACACCCTCAACTGTCTTTTCCCCTGCCTGTGAGAACGGAGAAAGGTACGCATCGATCTCGTTCCATGAGCAGGGGGAGACAGAAGAGGAAACTATCGGAGGAATATACACCTCAGAAGACTCTGAGGAAAATGTGGACAAGCAAATGTTAGTCCACAATATATCTAACATTACACTGACCAAAGATGAAATTCTACTATTAAATAAAGGTTTGAATTTCATTCCTAGATGTCAGAGTGAATTAACAGATACTATCATGGATCTCAGGCTATTTTGCAGAAATGTTATGCTAAAATTTATATATAAAGATTCCACTAATAATTCTAATAGCAACACAGGGTTTAAATTTAGAAATCTGAGTGAATTTATACCCTCAAATCACCCCCTGATTGAAGCCTATTTGAAATTGACTGAGGAAGAGTTGTACAGCTATTATGGTAATAGAACAACTAAGAAATCACATTACAGGAAAGATAATCTCACGTATAAAGAAAGATTAAGTCTTAAGAAATTACAGAATGGTCCAAGCATTATTGGTAGACCTGCTGATAAGGGGGGTAAGATTGTTGTTATGAATATGTCTGACTATATTGACAAGATGACATCTATGTTGAATGATGATTTTTATGAACAAGTTCCATTACAGAACATACAACATACTGTCAGATATATACAAGACACAATACATGATATATTTAAGGGTCAACTAATAGACAAAGATCTATATGGATACCTTATTATTCCATCTCCAGTTATACCAGTCATACATGGTCTCCCAAAAATACATAAAGACCCGGAAAACCCTCCTATGAGACCCATAGTGTCAGGCCGATGTTGGGTCACAGAACATCTATCTGTTTATGTTGAGAAGCATCTTAGATCTGTGCTGAACAGCAATAAGGTAGTTTTAAAGGATTCCAAACAATTTTTAATTGAATTATATGACTGTATACAAAATACAACAATTACAATGGACTATATGTTTGTTACTTTTGACATACAATCTCTCTTCACAATTATTCCGAACGACCTAGGTTTGACATATGTTACAGATTATTTAAAGGAACATAGCAATTATTCTCCAGTGTCTATTGACTTAATTGTACATTTCCTAGAGTTAGTTCTGGAAAATAATCTTTTTATGTTCAAAGACAGCATTTATAAACAAAAGGATGGCGTAGTTATGGGCACACCATGTGCCAATAGCTACGCCAACATGTTTCTGGCCCACTGGGAAGAACATATTTTGTTTTGTGAAGGAATGTTCAAACAGCATGTAATCTTTTATCGATGTTTTGTCGATGATTTATTTGTGCTTTGGAAAGGATCATTAGAACAACTTTATAGTATGTACACTATTATGAATAGTCTTACAACTTGTCTTAAATTTACTATGAAACACTCACTGTATAGAATTGAGTTTTTAGATCTGTACATTGAAAGACTTGGTAACAACCTTATAAATACAGGTGTACATCGGAAGAGTTGTCACAGCAATGCTTTGCTCCTTAGATCTAGTATGCACCCACCTCACGTCTTTAGGAACATTATGAGAGGCCAAGCCATTAGAGCCTCTAGGTTGAATTCTTTAGATTATGGTTTTGAAGCTGAACTGAGTGATTTAAAACATAGGCTACTAACAAGGGGCTATAATAATATGGAAATTAATTCACATTTGAATGATATTCAGGAATTAAGGTCCACTAAGGGGGAGCCTTACTTTGGACCACATGAATTTGTGACAGTTCCAAACATAAACATTGAATATCCACAATATGTTAAATTCTCTACACATTTTTCATCCGACAATTCAGAGCTTAGAGAAATAATTAGTAAATATTGGGACATTCTACATGTGGATGATGACCTTAAGCAAATAGTTGGTAATCAACCTAAATTTTTATATAGGAATAAGACCAATTTAAAAAGGAAGCTTTGCTACCCCACATTTGGCCATAGAGATAGGAGAGATGGATATACTAAGCTTTGTGGGCACTGTAATTTTTGTTCTTACATTGACAGTACACCGCACTTTTTTCATCCAGATTTACAGAAGCTTTTTTATATATCTACTGAAGCTAACTGTATGACACCACATGTCATCTACTTAGCCATTTGTCAGTCATGCTCCTCATTTTACGTGGGCAAGACTAACCACCCACTTAGAGACCGAATGAGAGGCATGTTTATCATATGAAAAGGGGTACAACACATAATGCTTTGGCCAAGCACCTCATGATGAATAATGCTCAACATGTATTTTTATTCAAAGTATTGGAGGTAATAACTCCTAACCCAAGAGGAGGTGATATCAAAATTTATACAGAGGGTAAAGAAACAGAATGGATCATATTATTAAAAGCAGATAAAGGTTGTGGTTTAAATGAGAGGGCCTCAATTAGACTAAAATTGAGGCAAAGAAGGAATATTAAATGATTTTATTGTCACTAACATCTGATATTTTCTACCTATTTTATAATGCTTTTATTTAAAAACAGTTATAACATTTTATGTATTTATTTGATTCATGTAGGTGCTTTTGAATATATATGTGTGTTCTTATTACATGCTCTTACACTGATGTATTTTTAGCTGTATATATATATATATATATATATATATATATATATATATATATATATATATATATATATATATTTCCATTATGATAGTATTTGTTTCTTTAAAATTTTGTGAGTTAATTTATTAATTGCTTAGCTTGTTAAATTTTTGATTGAAACTAGTATATATAGTGGAATTACTTGATGAGTTTGTTATAGATCTGAAGAAGCAATACTGCGAAAGCGCTCATCTGTTTGTCCCTTATTGTTGACTGTGGATTAAATACTGTTCTTATACTCTACGTGTTTGACTTCCATCTGGTTTGATTTGATACAAGAAGGATTTGTGCCTGCTCATGCTTGGGTTTTTCTACATTATTTGATTATATTCTATTTTTCCTAAAACCTAAGCGTTAACCTGTCGCAAGATCAGATTGCCTTGGACATACATTATGATGCCCCAAACAGCCAGTCATATTTCTCTACTGAGTGAGAGATTTGATGTGTATCATAATAAAAATATATGAGGTTTAGTGCTTCCCACTGTTTGCATCTCCAGCGAGTTGGAGTGCCTTCTACGTGAAGTCTACAACATCTCTCTTGTGTCAATGCATGTATTTTTGCTGGCACTCCCATAACCTAAGGATGGGTCACAGGTTAACTGAAGATTCCCAAAATGTTCTGTGTACATGGCATGCAAGCATGACTGAGAGTATGTGCTTGTGCATCCCCTGATAAGTTGACACCCTGTAGAGGAGTTTCAGGCTCCGTGACCTTGCACTGGATTAAAGGATTAAATCAGTTAATGAATGACTGATATAATTTAAATATGGGGTTTGTGTGTGTCATATGACAAGAATGGAAGATGGCAAAGTGCCATTACAGTTGTACCACGTATGTAAGACATAAACACAAACCGCTGCTGTTTGAAGACCTTTTATGAAAATGTGACCATGCACCATTACAGAAACAGACTGAATAACTAATTAACAAATTATAATGTTACCATGTACCATTACAGAAACAACAGGCTGAATAACTAATTTACAAATTATTACCTTCAGATCTTGCCTTTGAAAGGGAACTAATAAAACAAAAGGCAAATGTATGGTCATGCTAAAGGAATTCATTTATTCTGAAACTGGAAACCGTATGTTTTCTTACTTTAGACATGTAAATGTATGTAATTATAAATAAATAAACAAGCAATGCTTTGCATCTTTATTTCCTGTATCAGTTGCCAGAGTTAATTTTTTGGATGTTCCTCGTTCTAGATACCAGTTGAGTAGGGCCCTCATTTTCAGAGTATTGGGCTGATTGTCTTGTTCCTTCCCTGCACATAACAAACGCATGCAATAAGAACTAGGACTCAGGATAATAGATGCTTCTAGTGCTTGGGCTACTAATTTTTTTCTATTTTACACAATCTATTTTTTACAGATGTCATCTCACCCTTTCTTCCACAAACTACATTTTACAGTCTAGTAATTATAATATAATAATTATACTGGAAATAATCCAATTTAAAAATGAAAAGATGGAGCATCTTGGCAAAATACAAACACTGCAAAAGTTAATGTATGGAAAGAACTAAAACAAACACAAATATTGTCATAATTAAAATGTGGAAAGAAGTAAAGAAAAATATGGCATAAAATATCTGCAAGTTTTAAGAATGTTAAAGCAAACAAACAGCATTAAATTTTAAAGTATTTTATGTCAGTAAATTAATTAAAATATTTACTTTATAATAAAACAGACGTATATAACTACCCTTTGTATACAGGATGGCTCTAAGGAAATTACATGGCATTCCACTGAATGTAGCTCATCTACCTTAACCTTAAATCCAATGATAGACATCATATATTTTGTACATTCTTCATGACTGTTCCGGTTGACCCCAAGCCCAGTTGTCCATTTGATTTTCCCATCTTATTGACCATCTGACTTTAGATGCAGACCAACACAGAACTGTTGTCATGCTGGTGAGATGGAAAGATTTTCTGCCACTGTTTTTACATCATTCAATGTACTATACTGAAGCATGCTCTACAGTCCTGCAACTGTGTGCATACCTTGTCCATTTACAATGTAGCATACTCTATGCATAGGTATGATACTGTGTATCTGCAGACTAATGCTGCTCCTGCCAAGATCTCACTACTCTACTGCCTCAGTATAAATGAGCAGACCTTGGTCACTCAGTCCCAAAACTATTCCTTCAAGAAAGGCTGTGGTACAGCCAGGTATTTGGCAGACAGCACACCACTGTATTAATATGTACTGACAGACACCACAGTGCCACTGCCAAGTGGTGACAAATGGGACATTTTTTTCTATAATTCATATTATATTCATTTCACTTATACGACAGATCTATTAAAGAAAATCATCATTTCCTGCCAAACAAACAAATACAACAGTAATTATGAGACTGCAAAATCTAAATCCTGAAACTTAATCTATTCATGTGTTTGTATGGGGGAGGGGGTGCTTCCCAACCACAACACTTGAAACTGTGCAATTAATTCCAAAGCCACTCCATAATGCAGTCAATGGAAATACCTGGGTTAAGAAAACTCTAGTACATCTCACTCTCTACTGCAGTGTGAACGTGTAAATGTGTTCTGCACTTTTGCTGTAAAACTATGTCTGCATGTCGTAAATAGATGCTACTATTCTGATGCTATACTCAATAATTCTCAAACTTTCAAGTCGAAAGTGAATAATTTTAAATTAAAGGGCTCTTACTTTCTTTTACTGATGTCTTAATAATTACAAAAATGTTTGGTGTTTTGGTACTGGGGAACAGAGGTTAGCATTGCTGCCTCAAATGGCTTGGTTTACCAGTTTGGTTCTGTGGCCTGTCTGAACAGTCACCATATTTTACTCCCACTGTCCATGTCCATACCACAGATGTGCCATAGATGACCTCATGACCCTCCAAATTGTGCATGCTTGTTTGTGTGCATATGTTAGATATGCAGGCATTTGTATATTTGATATATACCGATTATGCCTGTACCTGGGTATTCATACATATATAGTGTACTGTATCATGCACACAGTGTCTTTTACACAGACTCACATTACTCTGATTCACAGACTAGGACAGTTGGGCTGTTCATCGAACATACTAGTGTCACCTTTTATGAATGACACACAGAAGCACCTTGGTATACTACTATGTACTAGGCTCTCCGACTCTAGTGATGTAAGGAAGTGTTGTGTAGCATGACAGCACTATACAACACATCAGTGACAGGTAGTGTATTAAGTTCTGTTATATCGCAACAGTTACATACCTGTAGCTACTTAACAGGATATAGCAGAGTTTACTGATGTCTGCTGTAAGGTGTGAGAGATTCACTTCTTAGCCATGCTAGCAGATCAGCCATCAGTATCATATTACAGTAAGGAGGGTGATCCGGTGCTGTGTGGGACTCCTTTCATAGGAGCCTGCTGGCATCACTTTGGAAAAATGAGCAAGTGTTAGTGCAGTTTTGCCTGCATTGTAAAAACATTGTCACTAGAGATTTTTCTACTGTGTAATTACTTTATTTTAAATACTATATTAATATATGAACATATCAAGTATGAAAGCAGAATGTTGAACTACTAATCTTGGCCTTTTGGCTACGACCAAGTGGATTGTATCAGGTTACATTCCCATGGATTATGCCATTGGGATTGTATCAGGTTACATTCCCATGGATTATGCCATTGGGATTGTATCAGGTTACATTCCCATGGATTATGCTATCGGGATTGTATCAGGTTACATTCCTGTAAATTATGCCATTGGGATTGTGAAGAAACCAAATACTGGAAGGCTCACCACAGCAGAAAATCCTGTAACAATCCTATAAAAATTCGAAAATCCAACTTGTAAAATCCAAAGTCTTTTATTAAAGATGCAGCACACAAGGAGATAAGCGCTTTCACGTGTTGTAACACACGCTTCTTCAGATCTGGATTATGCTATCGGGATTGTATCAGGTTACATTCCTGTGAATTATGCCATTGGGATTGTATCAGGTTACATTCCCATGGATTATGCCATTGGGATTGTATCAGGTTACATTCTCATGGATTATGCCATTGAGATTGTATCAGGTTACATTCCTGTGGATTATGCCATCGGGATTGTATCAGGTTACATTCCCGTGAATTATGCCATTGGGATTGTATCAGGTTACATTCCCTTGGATTATGCCATTGGGATTATATCAGGTTACATTCCTGTGAATTATGCCATCGGGATTGTATCAGGTTACATTCCCATGGATTATGCCATTGAGATTGTATCAGGTTACATTCCCATGGATTATGCCATTAAGAATACTCGGTGTTCTGCTGTAGTTTGTTTTGTGAATGTCATACTACACAATAGGATAAGACAGTATATATGTCTTACACCAATGTGTTACTTCTTTTCATGAATAACAACCTATGGCATGTGGTGTTTACAAATATCACCAAGTGCATCAAGTTTTCCTTAATTAAATGAAATAAAGGTATTAGCACTTCTTATACACCCAACACATTCACCAACAGTGGAAGTCCATCTGTAAATAAACCACAAAAATACACTCCTGACTGAATAGCTATGCTGCTCATGCACTGGGACTCTATGTTTGTGTTTAATGTTAAAAAATCATTATGTAGGTTCTATTTTGCATTATGGTCATTTTGTGGATGACATGTTTTTTTATCTGGTCGGGATATGTCAATACCTTGTATGAGTTTGTGGTTATTTTGCAGAGCAAAAGTGAGTTTTTAGTCTACTGCTGTGATTGATTTTTTGGATGCTTGCATTAGTAGGTCTCCCAGAGGCATTAATACACTACTTTATAGGAAACCATGTAAAAAGAGCAACATGATACATGCCCATACCATGCACCCTAGGCACCTGAAACAGAGTGTTATGAAGGGTTAGTCCTTTAGGTGTGCTAGATTACAAACTAAGAACAGCAATATGTCTGAATTGTTTGAGTGTTTGACTAATGAGTTTCATCAAAGTGGCTATTCTGACTCTGACATTATTAGCACAAGATGAAGTGCTGTCCCACAGACTGACAAGAGCCAAATTCTCTAAAATGAGTGATGACATTTCAAGTAACACAGATAGTATGGATAGCCAGTTAAGGATGTTTCTTACATATTCTAATGACATCCACCTTGTCTGTAATATTATTATGAAGCATTGGTGACTGCTTACATCTGATGAGAGTTGCAAGAATGTCCTTGGTGAACAGCTAGGCTTTCCATTTAAGAACAGCACCTCCTTGAAGAGGATGCTTTTCTACACACCTTTGAATACAAATGATAGGAGGAGGAGGATTAAAATATCTGACAGGAGTACGTACTTTCCCACGGAGGGCATGCAGTTTTTCTAAGCATATCAGCGATAAAAAATATTTTGTACACCCTGATACTGGACATATGTTTTGAATTCAATTTGTATACTGATTGTTGTACCAAGTATCTTGTTTAGCAGTCTGTGAGATATGTCAATGTTATTACATGTGGAAAACTAATCGCCGTCTGAAAGATCGTATTAGACAGCATGTCTATAGTATTAATAGAAGTGATATCAGAAATACTTTATGCAAACATGTAGTTATCGCAGGCAGTACACATAACATGTAGTTACTGCAGGCAGTACACATAACTTACGTTGTTGGTCCTTGAACTCTATATTCCTCCGTTGGTTTAAGTCTTCCAGTTTCTTTTTATAGTAAAAAAAAAATAAATAAAAGTAAAAAAATGCGAGGTATACTAACGGGAAAAAGTTCGGGCGACTGGACTTTTTCCCATTAGTATACTCTCTGATTTACAATAGGCACGCTGGTTGGGCTGGCCAATCAGCGTGCTTGTTTTTGAATATTTTAGGCCGGTCATTGTATAATTTAGAATAAAACATAGGAAACAATACTGGATTCTCATATCTTATGATGTTGCCCACCATAAAGATATTATGAAATATATTTCCCAGTAAACAGCAACTATTTTCTGTGAATGCAGAAATATTGGGCATGAGATCATATGCAGGCATTCATATGAAACATGATTTATTCACAGGCATTAACCCCCAAACCACTATTACCTCTAAAATTGCTAGTATGCAGAGAGCAGGGAAATGGTTGTTTATTCCAAAACATGTCTTTCTTTTCTTCATTTACTTCAGAACGGGAAAACCACAGCATTTAAATTCTTCACTACCAATACCATTCTGTTCAGCACCAAAGAGGGAAAGCTTTAACAGATTTCTTTGAGAAAGACTAAATGCCTAACAGTGTCAGTGTTCTTAAGTAAGTTTGGGAATATTATCAAACCCAGTTTGCCATTGTTTAGCTTAAGGTGTCAAATCTGTTAATATAGCAAACCATTCTATCTGAATACGTTGCTCTGAATAAAAGTGATGCCAAGTCAGAAATTTTATAATTTATAAGGAACAGCATTTGTAATTAGTACCTGCATTTTGTAGAGGAGACTTGAGAGTGACTGTTTCACACCTCAGCTATCCCGGTGAGTAAATTTACAAAAGGGCAGACAAAAAACAAACACACACCACTTCTGCTCATTTTAGCTCAGTAACAAAAAGCATATGCTGTAAAAACACTGACATCAACTCACTCTATTCATATTTGCATGATCAACACATTTCAGAGCTCCAGATTATCTTGCATAATTTTAAACATATTTGTATTTGCTTATTAAAAATTAAAAATTGAAAATACACATTTCTTTGCCACTTTACAAGGATCTAAAATTTGTGTATGACTATTAAGTTTGTCAGTACTGATGGTCAGAATCTCATGAGGTTTAGATCACAAATGTTATCTGTTTTGTGTTCTTGTTTCTCTATATGTACAGTTCTGCTGCTACAAATGAAATCTAGAATGATGTAACCATTTCTTTTTTTGTTTGTTTGTTTGTTTAACACTTTGGCAAGATGGATGTGTTTTTTTCATGAGGAATGAGACGATTAAACAAGCCTAAATCCTGCCACACACACATTTATGTGTGAATGTTGAGTGCAGTTCCGCTAAGTGAGTTATGATGAGTTAACTACTTAAAACATCATCCCATAATAGCATGGAAATCATTACGATTAAGCTACGGTAGCTTAAGCGCATTAACTTTAACAACTAACAAGCCTGACTGCAATTATGTTTAATGGAAAACAGACAGTAAAATGCAATTAATGTATATGTTTGGAAAGAAAACAAATCCAATACTTTTTTTTCTTCTTCTCCAAAAAGTAAGTATTTCATCTTCCTTAGCAATTTCAAACCACACACGCACACACACACACACACACACACACACACACACACACACACACACACACACACACACACACACACACACACCTGGCTACCACAATTAACTATCTCTCATGCTTTTTGTTTAATGGGTATAATGAGAAAGAAATAAGTTAAAGGCAATCACAAAGCATTTTTAGTTATGTTCATAATCTCTAAAGCACAATGCAACAATGCACTAAACTGATTGCTAACTATGCTATCTACACGGATGCTGAAGATATAATCAACCCATTGGCCAATAAATTTAGCTCTAATTTTTACCCCCTCTCCTCTCCTCCTGTCCCTCAAGATATACCCGAAACAAGACCAAGTCCTACAAGTCCCATCAAAACTACAGCATCGATGGGTCCTGACAATATCCCTGGAGGCATCTTAAAAAGCATAAAAGCACAATTTAGCCACACCCCTAACAACACTGTTTAATCTCAGCCTCCAAATAAGTTTTGTACCAAGCAAATGGAAAAAAGCTGCAGTCATTCCCCTACAAAACGTAGGGCCTTCAAGAGACCCTGGCAATTACAACCCATAAGTCTGAGCTGCCTTATATGCAAAGCCTTGAAAAGACTTATCATGGAATTTATCAATCAATCATAGGAAACCTCCAGACACTAGAACCATCTCAGTATGGATTTGTCAAGGACAAGTCATGCCTACTCAACCAGATATTTTAAAAGGTCACTAAAACAATCGAAGTTAAAATGGTACACACTACATACCTTGGCCTGGACAAAGCTTTTGGCACAATTCCCCACTCAGACATAGTATAGAAGCTAAACAAACTAGGAATGAATCCTTGTTATGTGGCTCACAGATAGAATGCAAATAATCAAAACAGGGGAAATTACTTCCACAAAGAGACCAGTCACAATTGAAGTCCCCCGGGTTTCTGTACTTGGATCTCTCCTGTTTAGCATCTACTTTTCTGAAGTAAAAACCATTACTAAAGGGCTCTGACTAACTAAGTTTGCAGAAGCTGCAAGCTAGAAGCAGTCATTGAATCCCCAAAAGATGTAGTCATCCTGCAGTAAGGTTTGTCTCAAATAAATATACAGGTATCAAAATAATGAAACTAAATGCTAAAAAAATGCATTATTATAGCCTTTGGAAAGTCATTTAGTTATTTATGTATTTATTCATCTGAGATTTGGAAACCAGGAAAGTCCAAATAGGTCAGAAACCCATTTTCAGTGGAAGCCTGGGGAGAAAAGCTCCAGTAGAAAAATATCGTAAAGATATGAACAGAGCATTTAATATAAAAGTTTACAAATACAGACAAGTATAGAACAGACAACTGATGTTTATATTATGTTTAGCATAACATTTTCAAAAGAACAAGCAAGGGTAGTGGCAGTTTTATAGAAAGATATGAATTACGAAAATAAAATAAGCATGTGTCTGTATAAGTATAAGATGGGCTTTACACGCTTAAACTTTTTATGAAAAATGTACCAATCGCCTAAAAGTTTAGTGGAAGAAGAAAAAGGAGTTATAAGGGAGTTTAGAATTAAATAGCACAGGGGGTCATAAAAGGAGATATAAGGGAGTTTAAAATTAAATAACACTGAGACACAAGCAGAAATCATAAGGGATATAAAGGACAAATACATTGGTTGAGAAAATAATAAAGTTATGGAGAAAGTTTTGCAGGAATAGTAGAATGTCTAATTTTTCTAGAGGAAAACAGAGTCTAAGTTGGAGAAAATATGGTGGGAGGTGAAATAGGGGTGGGAGGAGTAGATGTGGGGACAGGAAGGTTGAGAGCATATTCAAGAAGGGGTGCGTAGGAATAAAAGTTAAAAAGAAAGAGTAGGGTACGGCAGGAAGAGGACAGAGTAGGAGATATGGAAACTATAAGGGAAAAAGGGAAGGGGTGCGGGGGCTAAATGGTTTTGGAACTACCCCAGGGAGCTACCACATTGACAATATGCCCCTAAGAGTTGACCCATTTGTTCAGGATTCAGGAACTTGTGTGGGCAGAGGCCTATTGTTTGGCCAACATTTGTCTATTGTTGTAAGAAAGTCCTTCTATACTTCACAGCTTATAAACAAAGGGAGTTGTTCTAGAAATAGTAATATCATTGTCACAGTCCTCAGGCCAATGAATATAATGCCACCTTTGGCATGCATCTGTCCAGATGCATGAAACAACTAGAATGCCCACAATAATAGCTCACAACCTTACTCCTCTTCGCCAACTACCCAAGTATTCTTCACATGATTTACTTATAAAATCTACTAACTTTCTCCTTGAGGTGCTTAATGTTGCAGTTTCTTAGAATAGCTAGACAGCATCAGATCAGCGATCCCATGAGTTGAGAAATCTGTGATGTAAAACAAGGTTATCGAGGAAGTCATCATGACTGCTAGGAATCTAATAGTATAAAACATTGCCATCATAGATAAAAGAAAAATGATTCCAAAAATACTAGAGCAAAAACTAACATGCTGAAAAGAGTGGGCATGGTCTGAAATGTTGGCATGAAGAATGGGAATATCTTGGTGACATCTTACAGATAAGTATCTCAGAAAGAAATTGATCATGGTGTCTAAAGTTGCATAATGGACTGGGGAGAAGGATAATAGTACACAGAGAGGAAATGCCACAAAATTTACTAGTAAATCTGTAATGCTTATTGTAAGGTGATAGGTTATTAACCTTCTAATTCAAAAATCTGGTAAGGTACATGTAGTGACAGTGCAGTGTAAAGCCTATTTAGCAGATCATACAAGGTTAATGTTGTTCACATGAATTGCAAGAGACCAGTTTTGATTACATTTTACAAATACCTAGGGCTCTTTTGTATACAAGACCCAAGATGATGATATTTATGAACAGAAGATTTTTGTCAAACCCTTCTAATTGGTTTCTGAACTGCTTCATCTTCATGACTGACTAGTGCAGTTCAGCTGAATATACATACAGACAGATTATAAGTGATTGTGCACAAAGACGACTAAAGATGAAATTCATCAGTAAGACACTATGGTTGTATTGGCATAATCAGTTGCCTTGTTCCTATGTCATCAGTCCAACATACAAAGTTTGGGAACAGGTTCAGGAGTAGCAAAGACAGAGTTGCTATTTTCCTCACACTGGAGAAACATACAGGGAAATCTCTCTCAAACAGGCTTCACACTGACAGAAGCAGATGAATTTGCCCTACTTCTGAGCCTATAACAAGGAGGTGGGAGGGACTTAGGAGATGAGCATGATGATACTGTGTACCTACATGATGCCATTGAACTGAACTATAAAAGGGACATGGTAGTCACTAGTATATGCCTTAAAATTCAATCTAGCAAACAGGATTGATGGACACAAATTTTAATGTTTAGGTACTGTATTTATCATGGTGCTCAGTTTGTAAAGTACTGCCTTTTCACTGTGCTGCTATGCAATTAATACTGTGCTGCTTTTTATATGTTGATTATGTACTTCACAAATTGAGTATTCATACATTGTTTTGCCTTGTAAGAATGGTCCACTTACCTGATTAAAAATTTAAATAAGTAGGAGTAGTGAGGCTTCATAAAGTGCATGGAATTAGGGGTGCAGCAATAAAGATGTTGCATATCACAATGTAAGGCAAAAGGTACACTGGGTGTTTGATTTCTCAATAAAGTCATTGACATTAACACTTCCCCTTTTCTATTTTTACATGGGGTCAAGGTGTCGCAACAACATGATTAATGTCACCAAATCACCCTGAGCCCATGTTTACATAACTGATTGGCTATAAAGATTTTAAGATAATTAATGTATCTGACTCTTTGGCACAGAGGACTGAAGCCCTGTGTGGGACCCAAATTATCTGGACTTGGATGTCCTAGGCACTGGAATAGCCAAGGGTAGGTATGGGTAGTCAGTTTGGCTCATCACTCCCAAGCATCCCTCTCAACCTGGAAACATCAAAAATCTGGACAAGGCCCATAAAAATAGGTACAAATCTGTACGCCGATTAACATCTAATTTGCATACATAATTATGCAACCCCACCCACTCCCAATGGAATTGTGGGATACCAACTTCCGAATGCAAATTGAAGAACAGACAACCAAAACATGGCACCAGAGTCCCCCTGCAGCCATTCCAGTGTCCTGTTACCTGGCTATTTTGCCCCATTTACCATAAACACTAATGTATGCATACTGCTTTACTTCTACAATGATTTGAATTTTATTTTTACATTTTACAGCACAACAATGCAGAAACACTAAAAGACATCATCTGGTAAACAAAGCAATACTGTCTCACAATGAAAATAGACTTGACATTAAACTTTGCCCTTGAAACTCACATTCATTGAAACAGCATTAAAACCCACACCACATCCAAAGAAAATGTATCTGGCCAGTGGTGTTTAAAGATTACCTTTGGGCTGCTTTCAAATCATTGGCCCCTTGCACACAAAACAAGAAACATACATGTGTTCTTTTCTTTATACACCTTCCTGACTTTATTAAATTATATTCCTTGTATAATACAACACACATGTTAGAGCGCATTTTAAATTTATTGTTTGAACATTTTACCAGTAATCTGTACTGTAGGCAATGAAACAAAACACATGAACCAATAATGACAAAACTGCCCAATTCAGAACTTTTCCATCATAAAAGTCTGCTTCCACACCCACACTATAAATAGAATGACAGTAGTATAAGCCATAGGCATCTTGCACAGCATCTCGCACTTATTTTCAATTTCATTTTTTTTTTGGGGGGGGGACAAAAGGTCAAAAACCAGGGACACATTTTAAACATTGCTTGTATAATTTTGTAAAGTTGTTAGAATAAAATGTGCTACCATCATGCATTTCATTGGCAGGTTTTGAACCCAGAACTCTATGCACTACATTCAGAACAACATACTAGTATCCCAAATCAGCAGCTGCCTGAAAAATAGGAAGACTGAAACTTAATAGCCATCATTTAGTGAATTAATTTCTCACTTCTCAACATAGCTCTTAACCTCAACACAAAAAACATGGACAAACAACAAAGCCAATAATGGGGGAATACAAATTCAGTTCTCACTTCTCACTCACCATATCTCTGAACTGTTAGCACAAAAACAATATTAGGTGAATATAAATTGTGTGCTCACTTCTTAAGTTCTTATCATAGCTCTAAACTCTTAGTACAAAAAAAAAATCTTCTGGACAAAGCTCAGAACATAACTTTCAACTGCTAAGAGAAAACAAATGTTCTCACTTCTCATCATGGCTCTCAACTCACTCAGAAATGGTGGTGGCTAGGGATAGTAGGCTCTTTTTACCCTGTACTAAAGGTACAGGGTTTGAGCCTGAATACTTCTAGCCACCAAGTGTATTATATGGGGGCATTTTCACACACACACAATGTTATACTGCCCAACCTCTGAGCGTTACAAATCATAGCACTGACCTTTTAAAATGATTGCAGAGTCACGAAGAAGGGGATTATTTGTTTTTAGAATAGGTCTTCGCTTGCGTTATTTTTGTATAGGTTTTATATACTAATTCAGTAATATATGGACCTTTAAACAAGTCTATCCATATGTAGAAAATCAGTAAATTTGGGAAGAAAAAAGCTATATCAAGGGGTTAAAGTCATAGCAAGTAAAAAAATGAGAAGCAGGAATGATCCCAGAGCCAGTTTTAATCATGAGTAGTCTGATGGGGTACATACGAGTAAGTCCGTTTTTAACAGACAGTTCTTAGGTGTTTTATAATATTTTCACAGTTTGTTTTCCATGTGGAATTCGGATAACAGGGATGTAAATACCAGAAATACCATCAACTGCTCACGAAGTGAGTCTACTTTTTATTTGCTTTACATGTTACAAATCCAGAAATAACCAGGATCAAGGACCCTTAAAATATTAGCACCATTCCCTTATTCTGCACACACACACACACACACACACACACACACACACACACACACACACACACACGTTGTTCCTTACCCTGAGTAGTTATTTCTTTGTTGCTGCTCGGTTGGCTAGGCCCTCTTCTGTTCCCCATGTTGCTGCCATTAATCCCGGTCGGTCGGCTCGGCCCTCTTCTGTTCCCCATCTTTCTGTCATTAATCCTGGTTGGTCGGTCAGCTCAGCCCTCTTCTGTTCCCCATGTTGCTGCCATTAATCCCGGCTCATTTCAGCGCTCCCGGCTCGACGAACTGCTGTATCAGGTTTGCGGCCCATCAGCTTGCAATTCCCGCTGTTAACTTAATTCAGCCAGCCGGAAAAGATGATGCGAGCTCCTTGAGCTCAATTCCGACTGGCTGGTAGCCTGACGGTGCTGACGTCATTGCGCACGTGATGACATCAGTTCCGACAGTGCGAAAATTTTAAAAAAGCAAAGAAAAATCAGAAATGAAGGGGTGCCACTCAGGAATCATGGCACCCCTTAATTTGGACCCTAAAACTCAGTAAAAACCAAGTAATTCGGAATGGTTGGGAGGTCTGCTCCCAAGTAATTGTGTTGGTTTTTCCATTCTCCAGCACATTCCTCTTGCTGATGGTCTGAGAGGGCATTCCATATACAGAGGGAGACAGAAGGGTTACCCTCAGCCAAGGAATGTATAAACTGTAACCAAGACTAGTGGGTACATGGAAGTGTGCACCTGCATGGAACCTCAGCAAAGTAGCAGTGGACCATACCAATTGTTAGGTATGTGGCATATACCTCAAAATGTCAATAAGCAACATATAATGACGTGCATATCATATGGTAGACAAATATTCCAGACAATTCTGTTTGCAATATAGACCTTAGCCAGTTTAAAGCACCTTGAGTGTCTGTGTTATTTATTAAAGAGAAAGACAAAATAGAAGCACGTAGAAATAATTCAATAATTACTCGTATCAAAAAAAAATTGCCAGTTACAGGAAATATGTTCTTTTTGAGGTCAAAGACAGAAATGGATCTAGCACAAGATTCTCTAAGCACAAGCCTAGGACAGTAAACTAACTGGGAGGATTCCCAATCATGCCGATACTACAAATGTTACTGTGGCCACTGTTGCAAGAGTTACTCACCCTCAGTCACAGACTGATTATTACACTTCATAATTTCTTCAGAAAACTGAAAAAAAAGGCAATGTCTATTCCTCATCATCCTCACAGAAGTTTAATCAAATAACTTAAAAATCAGCACATGCTGAACTACTGTTACTGTCTGCAATATCTGGTCGACCTCAGTTTGTCTGTATGACCCAGTGCTGTTATTGACTTTGACCTTTTTCTTTCTCATATATGTTCATATATGTTCACAGATGGGAGCAGTTTCTATTAGTTTATTTGTGTTGAAAAAGTACTGTTTTACGTTTACATGGTGTTCTTTCATCTTTTACAGCAGTTAAATAAAAATGATTTTGTTTCTTAGATATTCCAAGGCCATTGTGTTTTGCTAGTACCCTCTATCAGGTCACATCTCATTTCTAAAGCAGTCAATCCTGAAGGAAATTTGTGAAAGCACATCCTGTTATCTAGGTTATGTTTAAAGGAAGATAGTGAGTTGAAGTGATTAACATGGAAGGGAATTTTATTACAGATGTTAAAGAGATGTACGGTAATAAATACAGCATGGTAGAGGGACATGTTTATCTACTGGTGAAGATTTAGGTCTTTTGTTTTAATGTTCGTGGAACCACTGGACTTATGGAGATACAGGAAGTCCAGGACAACTAGGTCTCTAATAGCATAGTATGTAAGCAAGGTATCTTCCACAAAAAAGTCTATAAGATACAGAATATTAAGGGACAGTGCTTCCAGCTTCTGTTAACAGTTCAGGGACTTGCCTGTAACCTTTCTGATTAGCAGCCACTGGGTCTTTTTAATTGTGTCATATGTTTAGTTAGATGAATCCCAAAGGGGACATTGTATATAATAACTGACCTGATCAGTGTTGAGTATAAGGGAGTGATTACCTCTTTAGACCTTGATGATATTCCTTCAGTAATTAGCT
The DNA here is from genome assembly GCF_019279795.1 of Protopterus annectens. Classification (NCBI taxonomy): domain Eukaryota; kingdom Metazoa; phylum Chordata; order Ceratodontiformes; family Protopteridae; genus Protopterus; species Protopterus annectens. The sequence continues at coordinate 960,241,771 of NC_056728.1, forward strand.
GCAGTAAATAAAAGGATTTCCTAACAACCACTGACACATAATGGTCAAAGTAGAGGGAACTATCAACCCGTGTTCCTAAGTCTCTGACTTCATTTTCATTTTGCAGTAGCATGTCTGTACCAGTTAATTCAAGCCCTTTGAGCATGATAAGAGTTTACTTGGAGAATTCATTGTGGAGGGTTAAAGTGTCAGAGGGTGACTTTGCAATACCCGCAGTTTAGAAAAGACAAAAAGGAGGGGTCCCAACACCAAACCTTGAGGGACACCACTGATTACTTTCATAGAAAATATAGTGCTGAAGGCCTTAACTAGGTAAATATACTCTGTGTCTACCATTTGGCCACAGTTTTACTGGGTTTGAAGAACTGAAAATTTTCAAACCCCAGGTAAAGAAGTGTTCTCTTTTACATTTAAACAGTCTCAGTAACTATGTAGACTTGGTTATTTTTTAAATGCAGGAGTGTCTCCAGATCAGGCAATTTTCTGTTTAGACTTCTGGTATTGAGGAGAGACAGCCTCATATGGTCTGATTTCAAGGCTGATATGGTGGTTATGCTCAAATGTCCATGAGCTAAACACTGCCTAAAAAGGCATCAAGAGGCAATAAAGTCTTTAGGCATGTATAAGCCTTTGAATGACAGGTGCAGGTCCCACTTAGTGAAACAAGATGGACGGTCAAGTATCCTACCCCATACTAAAACAAACCGAATCTTCCTGGAATGACAACACCATTTGAATCAATTCCTGAACCAATTATCTTTTTTATTTATATCTAGGCATCATTCAATGTGAAATAATGATTCTTCTCAGCAACAGAGTCTTATCTGTATTTGTAACATGCTTGGAAAACTCTTGACAATTCTCAGAGACTTCTGTCACTGACCCCCAACTCTGTTCTCCAATATTAAGAAGAGTCGCAAAGACAAGGAGCTACCTAGCCTCACCTTGCCTGTTATCTGCATGGCCTGCAAGAATGCATCTTAAGTTCAAACTGGATGTGTTTCACAGTATTTTCTGGAATTATGAATGTAGTACTGTAGTGCAGATTGCAGACCCCTTTAATAAAGTGTAGTCCTACCTCTCTCGTCATGAGCAATTTTATTGTGGCGTTTTTTATGTAGTGTGATACTATGATTGCAGCTGGGTGGCTTTTCTTCTTGATACTATAAAAAAATTTGGACAAAGTTTAGTACGTTTAAACTTAGCAGCACACATTAACTGCTATCTGCAGATTTTTGATTACAGATAAGGCAGAAAGGGCAATTGCTGATGCCAGTTGTCAGTGGATTTCAATTTTGGACTGATTGCAAAGAATTTCTATAGGATTCTTTCAAACCTTCCTGTACACTCTTCAAAATGTTGGATGTGGACTTCTACCTTTTAATCTCTCAAGACTAACATCATAGGCAAAGGCAAAAATATGCAAGGACAAAGCACACAAACTAGGGATATTTAAAAAAAATTGTTTCACAGAATTATAAAGCATTTTTCTTAAATAAAAGAAGTCTACAATTGCAATAATATAATCCATGACCTTTTCCTGAAAGTATTGATTTTAGGATGGTCAATTATGAGCCAAAATTAGAATGTCCCAGAAAAATATGAGAAATTTACAAAGGTTTAATTGGACTGGTCTTATGACTGCAAAACCTAACTTGTAAATCCTAACTGAAGCATAACATTAAGTTAACCATTTTCTATGAGTGACATTGATACAGAAGGATTGTTCTTGCTATATGCAGAGTTGCACTGATGCATCCTAGTTCCATATACTTAGTTCTCAATGATGAGAAGGGTGTTTTGGTTGAAGTGTAGCTTCCGGAGACAAATTGTAGTTTTTCAAAACGGATGTTCATATCCAAGGGAGATTCCCTGGACATACGAATGGAGGATCACTCCATCTCATTCCCATTCAAACCACGAATGGGACAGAATAAAAATAAATGCACAATCAGTTTAAAGACATAATGTTTAAACAGATGAGAACTTTTTTTTAATTCTGCTTATCATGAAACAATCAATTCTGAAGTGAAAAGTGCCATTTAAAAAATGTGCGTTTTGTTTTGGCATTTATTAATATTGCGTGAGCTTGTCCAGCTATGTAACATGCTATTAACAGAGACATCTGTACAGCTATGCAACATGCTTTTAACAGAGACCGTGGGCTGTACGTGAAGACTCCAATGTTCTAGAAGAATATCAGCATTTAATTTGTATAGTTGTAGAATGCAGTGGAAGTTTGGAAAATTTTGGCCTGTAATATCTTAATACATATTCATCACCATTTTGCCCACACTAAAGAGCATGCTAAATGAACTCGGTAAATTTTGATTTTTGTTTTAAGCTAACATATAAACTGTTTAGGAGAGGGAAAAAAGTTTTAAGAGTTGAAAACAACATCTTTCTTAACTGAATAGTAAATGGCTGTAGCAAAAAATGTGGACTTCTCACTGGCTCGGTCTCTTCTTGCTTCAGATTGATGACTAGTGTTTTGGGACTGAATTGGGCTGTTACAAATTATTACTTCAACTCAAGAAAACATGGGGAACATACACTGGATACCAGTGGCTTTTATACCAACTCACTAATCTGTAAGTTCACGATGCCTCTGGTAGCTGTATGTACACACAATTATCATGGTCATGATAGGTGAGAAATGAAATGGAAAAAATAATCAACACTAAGTTTGTTGGTTTGTAAGTTTAAATAAATGTTGACCAAAGCACTTTGGATAACAGTAACCACAGCTACACAAGTGTGTCAGGCAGCAATATTTAATCTTCTTGGAGTACATAGTTCAATCAATAAAACACTGCTATGTGCAAAACATTAAATACTATCCCATGGATATATGAAATAAAAATAAAATTAAACCATAAGTTACTTTACCTATAGTCAAAAATGCTGTAAAACAATATTATACTGCTATCTATTGGTAATATAGCTACAATACATTAAAACAATTTTAAACTAAATCGTGTCTTGAAAAATACAACCATATCCATATAAATTCAATTAGGTCCCTTTATTAACAAAACAAATAGAGTTTAGCAGCCTTAGGTTTCAGGACTGGGGCCAATGAGACATGTTCATTGAGTCCTGGTAGCCTGTTGGCTTCTAATTTTACTTGCCAAAATAACTCCCTAAACTCTATAGTTGTCTCCCATGGGCCCCCCCGGGGATCAATTACCACTTTTTCTATCACAAAAAAAAACAAAAACTGCTTCCATAAAATGGGTACTATGTTTGTAAAGAGCATTGTTAATATCCTATTTCTTAATAACATTAAGGTGTTCATATCTACACCTTTTAAATTTCCCATTTGTCTTGCCTATATAGAAACACCCACATTGTTTACAAATAGCAATATATATCACCCCCTTAGTATCACAATTACAATGCGTGTTAGTCTCAACGTTCTCTTTCCTATAATTTAAATTCATACTTTTTCCTTGAAGTATATAAGGGCATTGTGTACAAGAACCACACTTGTATGTACCTTATCCTTCACCTACCCTGTTTTGTTTTGTGATTCCCTAACATATTCTTAAAATTTTTGCCCTTCCTATATGTGAATTTCAAGGGGTCCTTCAATAACTGCTCCAGGTCCGAATAATTTCCAAACCTCAATTCCTGGAAACAATATCCCTGATATGATGAACATTACTACTGAAATTCAAGACAAAATTACTATTCCAATTGGTTTCAGTAGACCCACCGTTAACATTGTGAACCCCTTCTACTTCAGGTATCCCTAAAATACGGCTAAATCTACCTCTCTTGTCATTCCTCACTTCGTACTCAATTTCTTCCACTAGCCTCAAAGGGTATTTTCTTTCAAAAACATCCTCGTCTAAAGAAATCATTCTACAACTTCTAATAAACTTTCCCTTTACAATTCCCCTCTTTTGACTAAAGGGGTGGGCACTAGTGAAAAACAAGAGTTCGAAAATGTTTCCTTTCTATACACATTTGATTTAACATTTTTTCCCCCAAAACCTTTTCTATTAGCACATCCAAATACTGAATTTTCTCATGAGAAATAACCTACGTGAATGTGTCTTTCGGCACAGTGGAACTCCGTTCCGCTAATGTTTGGTAGTGGATTTTTACATGCCGAGTTACCAGCACTGATACACAACCTTCAACGAAGGCATGCCTCCACACAGAAGACGCTCTAGCTGAGAATCGAATGGGACAACGTCTTGCTGTGAGGCGACAATGCTACTGCAGCACCACTACCGTGGGTATGAGAAATAACCTATGTAAACTTTAAAAATTCTGTAGTATTGTTCACATATTCAAAAAAATCATATAATGTGGATTCAGGTGCAGTCCAAAAGATACAGATAGTCTAAATAATGTCTATAATAACTCCAGTACTGTGAATATTTAAAATGGAATAGATATTTTTACTCCCATGTGGACAAAACTAAATTTGCATATGTGGGGGCACAACTGGCCCCCATGGCTACCCCACTAATCTGCTTGAAGAACTCACCTTCAAAGAACAAAAAATTGTGTTTAAGCACTATATCCATAAGTTCTACAAGCGCCATAATAGTGTCAATGTCCATGCTGCCCTTAATTCTAAGCGCTTCTTCAAACCACTCTAGTTCTACGTTGTGGGGTATAACATTAAATAAGTCCTGAATGTCCACTGTAATGAATATTAGATCTTCCTGATATAAATTACCTCTAACACTTCTTAAGAAGTCCCAAGAATCCTTAAGGATACCCAGCTTCTCAGACCACACCTTTTTGAGCCTAAGGTCCAAATATTTGGCTAACGGATAAGTTTTAGATCCCGTTGCTGCCACTGTTGGTCTGAGAGATGAGTTGTCAACATCCTTATGGACCTTGGGTATACCAAAGATGGAAGGAACTTTTGGTCTACCCAAAACCAAATATTGATATACTTCAGAACTAATCGTGTCATCCCTAACCATTTCTTTAAGCATAAAATCATTTTTTTTGTATGCCACATTAATTTTGTTATGGGACACCCTGGTGTACCTGTCTGTATTGTTCAGCATTTCCAACATTTTTGCTGAGTACATAATATTATCCATAATGACCACCCCTCCCCCCTTGTCAGGCTTCATAACCCTGATGTTCACGTTTTCTCTCAAAGAATTTAGTAATTAATTTTCCTCCTTACTCAGGTTGTAGCATCTACTAGGATTACTAAGGCAATGTCTGAGCTCTAATTCAACCTGAGTCTTGAAGTTCTTTAACTGGGGCTGGAGGGGTGGATTATATGTACTCTTTTTCTTAATGGGATGTCCATTAGATCCATTGTTTTGTAAGATAAGTTCTAAGTTCTTTTTCCTCAAAAATAATTTCAAGTCTATTAAAACATTTGAAATACTACTCCCAGTACTGGGTACAAATTGTAGTCCTTTACTAAATAGGCTGAAATGACTTCCGCGGTGGTGCAGCGGTAGCGTTGTTGCCTCACAGCAAGAGGTTCTCCCGTTTGATTCTCGGCTGGAGTGCGGGGAGTGCCTTCTGTGTGGAGTCTGCATGTCCTCCCCATGATTGAGTGGGCATTCGAAAGACATGCGTAAATGGGCGTGCCTTCGTTGAAGGTTGAACATTGAGCTGGCACCTCGGCGTTCGTGAAAATCTACTGCCAATCATTAGTGGACCGGAGTTCTGCTGTGATGACCCCTAACCGGGAAATGCCGAAAGACAACAACTAAATAGGCTGAAATTTGTGAAATCGATGTCTAAATAACTATAATTAAATATACTGAAATCCTGATATCTGTGCCTCGGCCCATCCACCACAATACATTCATCATTAAGCGTATTGTGTGTCATACTAATGTTCTGAACATTCAAACTTAATACCTCCTCCCTTTCTGTTGACCCCCCCCCCCCCGGAGTACTGATAATTCACTGGTGTCTGTTGTTTGATTCTCTCTGACCTCCTTAGTGGGGGAAATTCTAAAGGGTCATCCAGAACATACTCCCCCTGACCAACTACTCCTTCGAAATTCATATAATCCCCTTCAGTGTTACATTCAACATCATCATTTCTCTCCCAGGGCTCATCCCCCCTTACATTTTGAGTATTGTTCCAATGTTGCCTCCTAAAATTAGTTTTAGGTTTAGGATAGGAACATTGTTCCCTATACTCCACTAGGTCCCTTTCCAATTTTTTACATTTTCTTTCATGAATGTATTTGCATTTGTCTTCAGTTTTATCCTTAACCTTGCAATATTTAAGTTTTTCAGCCTCCACTGTAAACAGGAGGTCAGTAACTATATCATGGTTAATTTTATAAATTTTCTTGAACAACATGTCCATTTCTCTCACATTACTGTTAATAATGGCTTTCATAATGTTCAATCCTGCATTATTAAAAATTTTAAGCAACTCTTTATGAAATACACTACCCTCCCCCACATTGTTGGGATATTTGTAAATACGCAACCCCTTGGGCACAATATCCCTCCCAATGCATTCATTAAGATAACAATTATCCATATACAGGATTTTGTATCTAAACATCAAATTGTATAAAAATTCAACATTAGTATTGTAACTGTTCACATTTTCTTTATTCAATGTCCTGCCAAAGTCCATACACCTGTCAGCAAAATCACATTTACTATTTAGCCATTCACTCACGCCAGTCTCAGAAGCATTTCTGGTGTTTGTAACACTACTAGAACCTGAATTAGAGCAGTCATCTTGTTTTTCGTTGATTGTAGTTTCATTCCTCCCACTTGAACAACAGTTTGTTGCCCCCGTAGGTAAATGCATTTCCCCTCGATTTCCCTGACTCATAATGACTTGCTGTTTGTTCCTCACATTCAAATTCCCTCCCCTCCAATTGCGAGGCAGGTGAGAGACTGGTAACAGTTCAGGAAATGACGTGGGATGTCCTACTAGTTTAGAGAACACCTCCTGGTTGCCCGGCAACGATTCCCTTCCATTCAGTTCAAGAGAAGAAACTCCAGAAAAATTGGTGTGTTGCTGGGTCAATATACCCACCAATTGAGTTAGTTGCCCTTCCACTCATGCAAGCCTCTGACTTACACCCTGTAAGCCGCCTGCTCCCCCAGCTGAGGAGCTGGTACTGGTCTTCAAATCCTCCATGACACACAAGAAACTCAAAAATAGCAAAATGAGGAAAAAGTGCCTTAAAGTCACCAAAACCAAAAAATTCACCAATGCACTCTGGATAACAGTAACCACAGCTACATGAGTGTGTCAGGCAGCAATAGTTAATCTTCTTGGAGTACATAGTTCAATCCATAAAACTCTGCCATGTGCAAAACATTAAATACTATCCCATGGATATATGAAATAAAAATAAAATTAAACCATAAGTTACTTTACCTATAGTCAAAATGCTGTAAAATAATATCATACTGCCATCTATTGGTAATGTAGCTACAATATATTAAAACAATTTTAAACTAAATTGTGTCTTGAAAAAGACAACCATATCCATATAAATGTATTTGTTGTGTTAATAAAGGGACCTAATTAGAGTGCTTTGGTGAATTTTGGTTTTGGTGACTTTAAAGCACTTTTTCCTCATTTTGTTATTTTTAAATAAATGTCTTCAAGGGGAAAAGCAATTTTGTTATTGTAGATTGTTGATTCTGTTTGATCAAGAGGTCTTTTTTAATGTGCTCAGCAAATGGGCCGCTAATGCTTCTGGTATTGAAATTTGAAATAAAAATGTAAAATGCAATTCAAATCTTTACAATATTTGTAAATGATTATAGTAAATGGAAGAGCTGCCCAAGTAAAGGGATACTGGTATAGTTGTGGGGACCCTGGCCCATTAATCTGCCTCAAACCCTACTTGGTCGTGATATGGTTATTAACAGAGGATTCCACAGAGACTATGGATATATATGCTTTCATGTTGTAGAGCAGTGCCAAAAAAGAATGCATTTGGTGAAAGACAGAATATTTTTGGTATATGAAATGATGAAACAAGGGGAAGCTATTAAGATAAACAGATATAAACTTATCCAAAGCTATGGATATAGGCAGATCAGAGAAACAACTACCATTCATTAAATTATTAGAAGAATATATGAAAGGTAAAATGTAAGTCAAACAATAATGAAAAGTTGAAAAAATGAAAGCAGGATATCTTGTAAAAATAATGCATATGAAACAAAGTCGTGCGCTAATGTCCTGCAACAAAACAATGGATTCAAGACAGAGGCCAGAGAAAACATGACATTCCTGAAATTCATGTTCTGTGTAGGTGGGGTAGAAGCATGAAAGAATCCATTGTCTGCCTTTTAAACAATCCTGCAGAATGGATGCTAGAAAAGGGCAATATGCAAATGGAGAAACATTTTATTTATTTGACATTTGTTTATTGAGATAATCAAGCTGGGATAATATCCCATGTTCAGTGGAAGCCTGAAGAGAAAAGCTCTGCAATGACATAATACAGTTAAATAAAATGATTACAAAGCCTAATACAGAAGAACGAAATTAACTAAGAAAAATTCAGCTTCATTTCATATAGTGTAAACCTAAATATTGATAGTGCATATATTAGGACAGCTATAACAAGCTGAAAAAGAACATTATCATTAGATATTCATAAGTTGCAGTTCATAGAGAGGACATTAAAAAACACCGACTACATTCTTTGGAACAGAGATGACTAGATAATACAGTTTATGCAAAAATATATTTGATCTTTGTCTAAGAAACAGATTTTAGTAATTCCTTCTCTCTGAACAATGTCAACATATGCTGGTGGTGGAAGGAGGGAGGTACTAGTTTAGCCTGGGGTAGTGCAAGAGCAGAGTTAGGTTTTATTTAGGTAATGTTTTAGTAGCACTTTGAAGTTGGAGAGGTTGGAGGTAGATCTAATTTGCAGAGGGATAGGATTCCATTTTTTAGTAACACAGTATGTGTAGGGACTTTGGCCAGTGGATCTGTGGGGTTTATATATGCTGACAAGATATTGCTCTTTAGATCAAAGTAGTCTACTAAGGAATGCAGAATAGGAATAAAAGAAAAACAGACTTAAACATGCATATATTGTGCATTCCTTGCATCATTGACACGTTTATTTTTTAGTGTATTGTGATAAAAATGGATGTCAAATATAGCGATGGAGAAAATATGTGAGATGTTAAGGAATATGCATGGCAGGTGAAGTTAGTTGGGTTTTCCTGCGCTTAAAGGACTTTATTAATTTTAAATTCAATTCAAAACAAAGGAGATTAAAGCATCAAGAGTGGAAGATGAGACATATTTTAAGAATATTTAAGCATTTGTCTTTTTGTTATTAAATCAGACTGAAGAAGTCTCTTATTTTAGATGAAAGTTCTTAATGTGGCTATTATAATACATTTATTTATTTTATTTATTGATATTTGTTGACCGGGAAAGTCCACTGGGTCAGAAACCCATTTTCAGTGGAGGCACGGGGAGAAAAGCTCCATAAAGAATAAAATAAGAACATCAGATTACAGTAGATAGGTAGTTATACAATTTTAGAAAGAAAGACTTTAAACTATATAAAACAAATATAGACAACAATTATCACACCTTTGAAAGTCCTCTAATTATAGCAGCTTTTTGTTTTATTTTTAAAATAGCTGAATTGAAAGAATCTAGCAAAGGTAAAACGAATTCACAGTGTAAAAGCAGACACTGCATACATTCAAAGTCAGTCAGAGCCCAGGTTAAGAAAATAATTCACACTCATCATATAAACATCCAAGACAATGCAAAAAACATAGCAATGAAATCCCCCAAATGTTGCTACTATATTCACAAGCTTAGAATATTTGTCAGGAGATTATTACATACACATAAAATGTATTGTTGTGCTAGTGAATCATGTTCCTTGCAATGGAGCTACAACACTCAAAAGTAAAGCTAATAGGAACAAAGCTGCATGCAAAGTATGAGTGTGATCAGAAAATTACAGCCAACCAGAATGGAAGAAGCATTTGGTCATTGTTGTAAAGAAGATGATTCACATTTGTACAGATATGTAAGATTTGAGTAAAGTGATTAAAGTAGGTATTACTAGAAATGCCACATGGTAAGCTTTATTTTTTCTCTAAGTAACAGATACAAATCAGGGGTCTTGCAGTGAATTTAGAAGATTAGTTCTAAAAATGTATGCAATTAATACTCCATTAGGAAAGTGCAGTTTTCTTGGACTCTAATGCAACTGAAAGCTCACAAGGTGCTGTGAACAGACCTGGTGATTTATGAGTCTGCATCAGGGACAAGGAGACCATGACAAGAGCCTCACAGGCCTGCAGAATAACTTGAGACAGCTTCATTTCAAGTTATACAAGCACAAGTCTGAAATACAGGAGACGTGCAAAGTCTGAAAGACACTGCTCATATTCTAACATCAGAAAAAGTGTGAAACCCAGTCCAGGAATTAATTTGAGCTATTCTATAAATACTAACACAGGAGACAATCGGGCTTTACAGAAATATCTTAGATGGCAGTATTCTGCAAAGCTTCAGTCTATTATAGCTAACATAACTCAGCATCTAATGAAGTTGGTAAAAAGTGGTAGCGTGTTTATGGTGCTTCCAGCAAAGTAAACATTTTGAAATATTTAAGAAACTAGTCACTGATACTCCAGCATTAACAAAACATTTGAGAGGCAAGCCATCTTCAACCTTAAGTTTAATAAACATGAAACTGAAGTGCTTGAACCAATGCACTGAGCAATAAACAATAAAATACAAATAATCGATGCAAATATAAATGAAATGCAAAACATAAAAACTAAATCAGTGTAAAAGCATCAGCATACACTTAAATGGGCTTGTGGCAAAGACTGTTACTACAAGGTAAGAACAGCACTAAGTCCTACAGCACTCCAGTTTTAACAATACTTAACTCAGAAAGGCTACTGTCTAATGAGAATTTGAAGGTCCTTATTGAGAAGTAGCCACAAAATAATTTAAAAAGTTCTTCCCTGAAACCAAACCTCCTGATCTTAAAAAGTAGCAGTATGTTATTAGCCATTTGAGATACACTGCTCAGTTCAATAAAAACATCTGTAGTTAAAAGGCCCATCTCCATGTTAATGTAAATAGAATCTAGTATGGAGTAAATAGTTGTTTGAATGCTGTATCCATTATGAAAATTGTGTTGAAGTTAGAACAGGGCTCATTTATTGACATGCTCTGGGGTCTGTTCATAAACAGTCTTTTCAAATATTTCAGTTGAAGGGAATAGGCCAAAAACTTGTCAGTAATACTGTGAGGATGACAGTGGGCACTTTGGGAAGTCTACTGATAGCTTGTTTGGGCTGTGATGGTCTTTCAGTATACAGGGGAAGGTTAAAAATAGTGGAAAGGGGTCTCTCCCTCAAATTGCTTCTTTATTTAAAATTTGCTACAAATTGCAATTGCTGTTGAACGGCATAGACTGGACAATAATACTGGGTACTTTTAGCAAACATAGATGAAAAGTGCTTGTTGGTATCACTTGGTGACAAGAAAGAAATGAAACTGTTCAAGTTTAAGCTAATATGGGAACCAGAAAGACAATGATAATGCATTACAATGATTTTGGATACATTCTCACTGCATTTTGGGCCTACCCCAAGTGCATAGGAGGGACCTGGGATAAATCAGGTCAAGGTAGGCAGTGTGAACAATTTTGGCCTCATCCATTGCTTTGGTGACCTTCTCAAAGAAGTCCACCAAGTTGATAGGTCATGTTTCATGCTATTTAGGAAGCATCCTGAGATATTGTCTGGGCCCACTTATGCAGTCTTCTTGATCTTTGAGATAGAGTATTAAGGACCTGTTTCCTAGTGATAGTAGGGGGGAGATATAGGTTCATAGGTTCATAGGTTCATACTAGGCTATCTGCCCTAGGGCATTTATAAGCCTAGCCAGAATGTGTTTGGCTTTCGCCACCCATTTTAAATTTATTTTGCTATGCCCTTTTTCAAGGTTAGTATACTGTGCCTCTGTCTAACAGTGACACAGAAGTGATACCCGGGGTAAACCTATGATCTCCCATCCACTCATCAAGATTCCTCTTGAAGAGAGTCAATGAGGGACTCTGCCTAACCTGGACTGGGATTTTATTCCAGAGTGAAGGAGCCTCTGGGTTATGAATCTGTCCCTCCAGCATGTCCTATTTATTTCAGTGCTGAGGTTCAAGTCTCTCGAGCGCGTAGCTCGATGGGATTTAGATTTTCTGAGGTGCAGCATGTCCATTAATTCCGGGTTGGACATGGCTTTATACGTCAGGCACAGATCGCCTCTGAACAGGCGGTATGCCACTGAGTAGAGCTGGAGTTTCTTTAACCGGGCAGAATATGGCATCTGTTTGAGCCCTTTGATCCTCTTGGTGAGGTACTTTTGGGGTCTTTCCAGTTGCTGCAGGTGTCTGGTAAGGTACATCCCAAAAGGGGCATTGTACTCAATTATGGGCCTGATGAGGGATGAGTAAAGAGGCACGATGACCTCCCCTGATCTAGATGTGAATCCCTTCATGATTAGGTGGGCTATTTGGCCACGTGGTTGTCAAATGAGAGATTGCTATCAACTTGGGTCCCCAGGTCCCTAATGACTTCTTCTGTACTTAATGGATTACCACCTATGTGGTAATTTGTGGGCACTTTGTTTTTGCCAAAGGGGATGACTATACACTTTTTGGCATTTAGCTTGAGGCCATGGCTCTGGCACCAGTTGTCTGTTTCTATGAGGCCCTTTTGGAGGATGCTTGTGTCGGCTGGAGAGTCGATTATGGCGCCCAGTTTGCAGTCATCTGCGAACTTGGTCAGCCACAGTCCTTCCGTGTTGGCCTGTACCTTCGAGAAATATATACCGAACAAGAGAGGTCCCAGGACTGAGCCTTGTGGGACACCACTTATAACTGGTTTGGAGTCTGACATGGCTCCAGCAATTCTAACCATGTGGGTTCTGTCCTTGAGCCAGTTTGCAATCCATCTAGTGACATAGGGGTTTATATTTAAGCTGGTGAGCTTATCTATAATGCCCGAGTGGGGTATTGTATCGAAGGCTTTTGCGAGGTCCAGGTAGGCTGTGTGGACCACCTTCCCCTCGTCAATGGCCTTGGTGACTGTTTCAAAGAAATCAACCAGGTTTAAGAGGCAGGATCTGCCCTTAACAAAGCCGAACTGGGTAGGATCCAGTGTTTGTAGGTCCCCAATATCTTTATTTATGAGGTCCATGATGATCCTTTCCATAGCTTTGCAGACCAAGCTAGTCAGGCTTATGGGGCAATAGTTTTCAGGATCTGTTGAGGCACCACCTTTATGGAGAGGGACCACTGTTGCTGTACGCCACTCTTTGGGCACATATCCTGTAGTAAGGCTGAGATTGAACAGTAGTTTTATGTTTGGGTTTAGCTCTTCTTGGAGTTCATGTAGGACGCAGCCTGGGACACCATCTGGTCCCATTGATGCTGTGTTTTTTGCTTTGGAGAGGGCGGCTCTTACCTGAGCATCTGAGATGTCAGGGGGGCAGCACTCTGCTGGGATAGATATTTGTCCTTTTGGTGGGGAGGGGGGGGGGGAGTTTGCGCCGAACTTGTCAGCTAGGATGTTGGCAATGTCTGTGGGTTTGGTGTATTTTTTGTCATTTTGGACCAATTCTGAGCATATCTGGGAATTACCACCCAGGTTCCTACCATAACTAAAGAAAGCCTTGTGATTATCCTTAGTGTCCTGTGCAATTTTTCTCTCGAAGCTGGCCTTAGACAATTTTATGTGTGCCCGTAGTTTTTTGCTAATACTGATCAGTGATGCCTTCCCTTTTTGGGATTTTGCTCTATCATTTAGTAGCTTCCTCCTCCTATTGTATAGTTTGTTTATGGCTGGAGTCCACCAGACAGGACGTCTGCCTTTGGAGGATTGGGTCTTGGTTTTATTTGGGATCTCATGATCCATGCATTCCTGAAGGTGTTCATAGAATGCGTTTATAAAGGATTCTCTTGGTCTGGGCGTATTTTCCACAGGCCCAGGGGCTTTGAAGGATTCCACCTCAGTTTTGAGGAGTGTGAAATTTGCTTTAGAGAAGTTTTTCACTGTGGTTTTCTGGGCAGGGGGTGGGGTCGGGATGTGAATATCCAGTGAGATTAGTTTATGGTCCGATCTTACCAGTGAGGGATACACTTCTGGTCTGGAGCATAGAGTCCCCATGTTGGTGATGATCAGGTCCAGTATGTTTTCCCTCTTGTGGGAGTGGTAACAAGTTGTTCCATAGCATTTGAGTTTATAAATTCTAGGAACCTTTGGGCTAGGGTGTTGGAGCTAGAGTAATGCTCCCAGTCTATGTTTGGGTAGCTGAAGTCGCCCAATATAATGGTGTTTGGAGAGACCTTCATATTTTCCAGTGTTCTCAGGAAGGCCGAGTGGGGTTCCTGGGTTTGGGAGGGTGGTCTGTAGCAGGCTATAAACTGGAAGGCAGTTTCACCCACTGTTAGTTGCACATGGATAGTCTCTGATGCTTCGTGCTTTGCCACCAACCTGGAGGTGTGGGTATCTTTGATGAATATCGATACTCCCCCTCCTTTTGTGATTCGGTCCAAGTTTTGTGGCCGAAAAGCATGGTATGAGGTATAACCTGGTAGTGCTGGGGTGCTCTCGGGAGCCCTGAACCAGGTTTCTGTTACTGCACAGATATCGATGTTCTCCATGCTAAGGAGAGTTTCGAGTGCATGCATCTTGAGGTTTAGACTTCTGGCATTGAGTAGCATTACTCTTAGTTTCTTATCCCTTGTGATACCTATGGAGGTGGGTTTGTCTTTTGAGCCTTGCCTAAAAAAGGCACTATGGGGGGTAGCAAGAGCCTTTGCCAATATCTGAAAGCCCAGGGGTGACAGGTGCAAGCCGTCCCTAGCGAAGCATCGTGGCTTGTTGAGCATATCATCCCAAGCTGACAGGCATTGGATCCCCTTTGAATGACACCAGTACTTAAACCAATATTTGATGATATTTCCTGAGGGAAGGTTGGGGGGAGAGAGAGTTAAAGTTTGAGCTGAATTTATCAGCCAGGCGGTTTGCTATGTCTTCTGGCTCAGTATATGTGGCTCCATTTGCAACGAGCTCTGGACACAATTGTGTATTGCCTTTGAGGTTCTGGACATAGCTAAAGAATGCTTTGTGGTTGTCCTTGGCCTGGGAGGACAAACTTACCTCAAATTTGGCTTTGGTAGACTTTATTTGTCCTCTGAGTTGTTTGTTTAGTTGGATGAGAGTGATTTTATCCTGCTGGGTGCTGTAACTCCTAATTTTTATTTATTTATTTATTTCCAGTTTGATGACCAAGGAAGTCCAGTGATCCAAGCAGAGCCCATTTTCAGTGAAGACCCGGGGAGAAAACCTCCAAAAGCAGTTAACAGAATATAACATAAGTAAAGTATGGAATACACAATATACAAAAGCATAAATATACAATTTAAAATACAGATACAAGACATCTACAACAACTGGAAAGACCACAGAAATAACTCACAAAGAAGATTACCAGCCTCAAACAGATGTCCTATGCAGACCGTCTCAAAAAACTCCAGCTTTACTCCATCGCATATCGACTACTCAGAGGCAATCTCTACCTAACATACAAAGCTATGTCAAACCCAGAGCTGTTGGACATGTTTCACTTAAAGAAATCCCAATCCCTCCAAGCTACTCGCTCTAGGGACCTAAACCTTGTCACCACAATAAACAGAACATGCTGGAAGGATAGATTCCTGTCCCAGAGACTTCCCATACTCTGGAACAAACTACCTATCTATATCAAACAAAGCTCCTCATTAGCACTCTTCAAGAAAAATCTTGATGATTGGATGGGAAATAGGAAATTCACCCCGGGGATCACCTCTGTGGCTCTGCTCAACACAGGCACAGGAAAATAATTTTCATGGGTGGTGAAAGCTAGAGTACCTTTTTGACTAGGCTTGTACAGGCCCTAGGGCCAATAGCCTAGTATCTACCTATAAACCTATGAACCTATGTTATAGATGTCAAGATGCCACAGCACACTGCTTCCATATGGTTAAAGTGTTTCAGGTGGTAAAGCCAAAATGGCAAGCTATATAGCATTTTCTGGCATACTCAGTAGGAAAGCAAATACAGGACATCTCACATAGAAACTATCAGTTACTAGGTGCGCATACTAATAAGGCTAGTACAACAAATAGAAATGCTCACTTCATAAAATTTACAGTGGCTGCAGCTATGAGTTTAATTTTCAAATTTTGGAAGGGTTCTATAACTGTCTGAACTATAGGGTTAGTCCCTTTCATTCACAGACAAAAGGCATATGACAAAGGAAGAAAGTCTAGTCAAGATCGTAGCTCATTTAATCCTGAGCAGCAGAAGGCTAATTAACACCTTTACTTCCTGCATTCTTCTAAGCCAGAAATTCACTTGCTTTTTGAGAGCTTTTCTACTGAAAACACACTTCATTACTTTTATAGTATCTGATAAACTGTATCAGTTACAAAGAAAATGTAAAATATAACAGCTTTTTGATAGACAATGGGCTGTATGTAGTCTGGCATTAGTATCAAGTGTCTGCCCATTTGCAGATGCTGATTTTATATTGGAGGTTTATGAAAGAAGAAAATTTAATTTGTTTGCCAAAGATTCTAGTGCTATGGTCAAACAATGGGTTATATCTCTGTAAGTATACAAGACAGATTCAAGAAATTGGTAAGAGAATTAATCTCCTATCCAAAAGATTCCCAATCATGTATGACAACAGGAGATATCATACTGCCATTTTGTGATATTCCTGAATCAATGCAATATAGTGTCAATATTCCAAAACAATATTAATTTACAAGACAGTTTGTATTAGACAGCAAGTAATAGTGGCGTATTGGAGCCTTCATGTTTTGTATAAGATGGCATCACCTGTTCACCTTTAGGTCACATCTGTTCACCTAAAGGTCACACAGGTTTTTATGAAATTAATGCAGTTATGAACATATAATTAATACCGATAACTGCTTTACTAAAAGTATATTTATATCTCAGAGTGTCATCATATTACCCATCATATTTTAATATAATTTGTGTTTACTAATATCCATTACCCCCAACAAGACATTATCATACTGTTTTTCCATTATTAATGTAAACATGGAAATGTGTCCTATTTTTCCTAACTTGTAAAAATTCCTTAATAACTCCATCTCTGCACATTCCATGCTGACAGTTTTACTGGCATGTTTAGCAAATCATGTGAGCTTGTAGAGGCCACCTTACTGCCTTAGTTTTATGCATGTGCCTTTACAAGGAGCTCAGCAATTAGACTTAGAAAGCAGTGATGGGTATACTCATTTTAGCAGTACAAGGAAGTCTCCTGTATAGACAAGTGTACTATGACTGTATCTTGTAGGATGCAATGAGTAAATAGGTTTTGGTCTGCATTTTGATATGGCTGGTCTATATATGCAAAGTGATTGAATTTTATGGTTATGATGTAACAGTTTCTGTATTATGAAGAAATGCAATGGCATTTGGTCATACAGTTATCTAAATTAAATTAAAATTATTAAATATTGACTTTTCATCTCTTGTCCTGTAGGACGAAGTCTCAAGAAGCCCAGTCCTGTTAAGCTCATCAGATGCCTCTTCAGTCCTGCCAAGTCTGTCAAAAATGCTGCAGACAAAGCACTGTTCAGTCTTTAGGCATCTACAAACAATAACTGACAAACCCCGACATTCTGTGACATTCTGATTTTTACAACTTCAGAACAAAGCTATGACTAAATCTCTGTCTATAAACTGCCCAGCTGGATAAGATCATTTTCCATGTTATTAACAGATAAATACCGTGAGAAACAGTGTTGCAGAGAGAGATAGGTTTATTTACTGTAAGCTGATCTTAACCCATCACATGTGCATAACACAAATGCATGATTATACATGTTGCTCAGGCTGCTGCAGAGAGACTGACCTACTGCCAGCTGTGATATTGAGAAAAGATAAGTGTTTATTCTCATTTTCTGTCTGCATTTTGATTTAATACCTCTGTAATCTGTACAACTGTACTTATTCTTCTTCTTGTGTGTTATAGCTGTATATCTTAGTGTTGACCTCAGTTGTAGTGAAATCCTTTGTCTGGAGGCCTTGTCTGTTTTCTTAGTGGCAGTAAGTTTTCAGAAATAGTTTCATCTGGCCAAAGTATTCCTGCATCTGTATTGTTTGGTTTCTGTCCTGTGTTTTAAATCAGATATACCTGTTGCTCAGGCTGCTGCAGAGAGATTGACCTACTGCCAGCTGTGATATTGAGAAAAGATAAGTGTTTATTCTCATTTTTGTCTGCATTTTTATTTAATACCTCTGTAATCTGTAGAACTGTACTTATTCTTCTTCTTGTTTGTCCCTACCCACCCTCCCTGTTCTTGTTTTGGTGATAGTGTTGGTGGCTCTGGAATTGCCTGTCCCTCCTGTAAGTCTGTATTTGAACACTCCTCCTGAGTCCATCTCATTTGCTCACTTAACCGAATACAGTGAGATCATATTCTGAGTCTAGTGTTCACTCTACATAATACAGAGAGAAGATTTGAGAAGACCAACCCACTTAGGTTCTTCCCTCCTCTCGCCTTGCACTTTACTAACAACAAAAAAAAAATTCATCTGCTTTTACTGTATTTGTGTTTCCTCCTACTTTATTTTGCTTTTGCCTCTTCTTAAAAGTACTCAATTTTACTTATTCTGCTGCACTTATTGCTGCATGGTAGTAGCCTGATTAAATTGTAAATGTTATTCTAAGTCTTTTCGTTTAAGCACTTGGGCTTCATACCGGTTGTTTTACATTAAGAAGGTTTGTGGTCTACACTGTTGTGGCATGACAGGTAGCTTACATCATTCTAAGCTGGGAATTCCTGATTGAAAGCTCAGTGTCTGCTATTCTAAAAGTGTATCAGTTCTGGTTTAAGCACTTGGGCTTCAGGCCAAGTTATTCTACATTAAGAAGGTTTGTGGGAAGAGAGCCTGGATTTTGCCCTTCTGAGCTGGGAATTTCTGGTCACAGGCTTATTGTGCCTGCTTATTCGAACTGTTTCTTTCTGAAATTGATCCACCTTGTTGCTGTAGCATAGGACCAGATTCAGGCCTGCTGAATCTAGCTTTGTTTGTATAACTTGAGCACTGATCCATGCCATCTTTTTTGGAGAAGGTTCCCCTGTACCGTAGTAGTGGGAGTGTGCAGTTAGAACTTGTCTGATTGAAGACTGCTGGAACAGGGCTCAGTTCTGAGTTTTTATCTGGTTAATTGGGTAACTTGTTTAAATCAGATTGTTCGTTTTCTATTGTGTTTATATATATATATATATATATATATATATATATATATATATATATATATATATATATATATATAAATTGCACTTTATTCATCTGCTTTTACTGTATTTGTGTTTCTTCCTACTTTATTACTAGGGGCATTGACTACAACTCTGAACTGAGATATATAACAATAAGCATCTTTTTATGCGCATTTAAAGTGTTTTTTTTATTGTATCTGCTTTATTTTCTGAAAAAAAATATATCAATATATATTTGTTTCCAACCTTTCTAAGCTAGTAAAGTCCAGTTTTCAGGTTAGTGCTGAAATCAGGGCTGTGTTACAAATCTCTGTGTTTGCCCATACCTTACTTGGATAGAAGGAAGTTTCTCTGTTCACCTGCGAGAAGGGGGAGCTTTGAGCAGCCTATCTGTTCCCGGAGGAGTGGTTTCAGCCCAGAAAGTAGTAGTTTATTGGCCATTTTGGGCTAATTTCTATCTCTTTCATTTCCCTGCTATAAAAAACACATTTGCCCGGTTTTGCATGCTGGGCAGCACCGGTTAGCTAGGGTATAACTATTCCCGGCTCCACAAAGTCTCCTTTTCAATTTTTCCTTTGGAAGTAGACAAACTTTCAACTTAAGCACTCAAGCCATTCATTTCTCAGCCCGGCACTTGCTCAAAACTCTTGGCAAGCACTTATAAATCCTAGCACTACAGAAGGACAAGGCTCTCTATTCGACCTTATCAATCATTCAGTAAAACAGTTTACTGTACCTATCCAGGCATGTCCAAAGGGCAGTTTCAGGTGTACTCTCCAGTCCAACTAGTGAATCTGGGCATTTTGAGGCAATGTTACAACTGCCTCGTACACAGACAACCCTCTCCTCCCTACCACCAAACACTAATACATGCGAGAGATGCAATTATAAAGCCAAACTGGAGGCAAAGCTCTCTCAACTCAAGACTGGATCAGACAGTCAAGAGGAGAAGGGAAATACTGGCATCACACCACCAGTCTCACACTGACCCATTAAACCAGCACTGGCAAAAACACACATAAATACAAGAAAACATACTCGGAGGCTCTAAATAAAAATCTGCAAAAGCAACAGAGCCCTCCAAAGCAGACATCCAAGCACTCTCCACCCCCAACACAAACCATGAAACACATACTTCACAAAACCAGTGTGCCACGCAATCACAACCCTCAAGGCAAAATAACATACCCAGCATACTAGTAATAGGTGACTCTATAGTCAGACACACTGACGTCCCACTCACTAGGCTGAATAAGGAGAAGGTTACTGTTAGCTGCCTGTCGGGTGCCAGGATCCGCCACATAACACAAGCACTCAGGTCACTCCAGAACAAGTACAAATATGACTCTGTCATTGTCCATGTTGGTGTGAATGACCTGAGCCGTATCTCCCTGGACTACATGAAAAGAGACATGGAAGAGCTCTCTGATCATGTAGCCCAGGCTGGTATGACCCTGACTCTGAGTAGCATCCTGCCCTCACCAAGAATGATACCACGGTATAAAGAAAAAATTATCAATTTCAACAATTGGCTAAGTTTCTGGTGTCATTCAAAGGGGATCCAGTGTCTGTCTGCCTGGGATGACATGCTCAACAAGCCAAGCTGCTTTGCTAGAGATGGCTTGCACCTGTCACGCTTAGGCTTTTGAATACTGGCCAAGGCTCTTGCCACCCCCATAGTGCCTTTTTTAGGCAAGGCTCAAAAGACAAACCCACTGCCATAAATAGCACAAGTAAAAAAAATCTGAGGGTAATACTACTCAATGCCAGAAGTCTAAACCTCAAAATGTACGCACTCGAGGCACTCCTCAGTATGGGGAAAATCGATATATGTGCTGTAACATAAACCTGGTTTAAGGCTCCAGAGGGCACCCCAGAACTACAACTCATACTATACATTTCGGCCACAGAACCCGGTCCGAAAAACAAAAGGCAGGGGAGTATACATATTCATCAAGGATACCCACACCTCCAGGTTAGTGGCACAGCACGATGCTTCAGAGATCATCCACGTGCAAATAACAATGGGCAAAACTGCTATTCAAATTACAGCTTGCTACAGATCACCCACCATGTCCCAGGACCCCCACTCCACATTCCTGGAAACAATGGGAAACATAAAGGTCCTACCAAACACCTTGATATTGGGTGATTTCAATTATCCAAACATTAACTGGGAGAACTACTCAAGTACAAACTCCCTTACCCAACATTTCCTAGAATTTATAAACTCAAACAACCTGGAAGAACTGGTCAACACTCCCACCAGAGGTGACAACATATTGGACCTGGTCATCACTAACATGGGCGACCAGAGTTCCACACTGGAGGTCAACCCCTCGCTGTTTAGATCAGACCATAAACAAATCACTTGGGATATCCACATTCCGCCCCCACCCCCGGACAAGGAAACCACCATGAAAAACTTTTCCAAAGCAAACTTCACATTACTTAAGATGGAGTTGGAAAGTTTCTAAGCCCCCATGCTAAAGGATAACGCTGTCCAAGCTGCAAAATCCTTTACTAATGCATTCTACAGGCACCTACAAGAATGCATGGATCGTGCTATCCCAAGCAAAACCAGGACTCAGTCCTACAAGAAAAGGAAAGCAGTCTGGTGGACCCCTGCCATAAACAAGCTATACAATAGAAGGAGGAAACTAGTACAGAAAAGAGTAAAATCTCAAAAAGGGATCCCTGATCAGTATCAGCAAGAAACTATGATGCCTCATAAAATCATCCAAGGTGAGCTTTGAAAGAAAACTTGCCAATGACTCCAAAGATAACCACAAGGCATTCTTTAGCTATGTCAACAATCTAAGTGGCAATGCTCAGATCTGCTTGGAGTTAGTGCATAATGGC
The DNA here is from genome assembly GCF_019279795.1 of Protopterus annectens. Taxonomy (NCBI): domain Eukaryota; kingdom Metazoa; phylum Chordata; order Ceratodontiformes; family Protopteridae; genus Protopterus; species Protopterus annectens. The sequence continues at coordinate 960,263,934 of NC_056728.1, forward strand.
ACAAATTACAGTGAACCAACCGATATTGCCAACATCCTGGCAAACAGGTTCAGTGCAAACTCCCCCCCCTCACCCCCAAAAGGGCACATAACCACACTAGAAGAATGTAGAGCCCCTAAAATCACAGACACTCAGGTTAAAATAGCCCTCTCCAAAGCCAAAAACACAGCATCAATAGGACCGGATGGTATCCCAGGCTGCGTTCTACATGAGCTCAAAGACTAACTAACCCCTTACCTAAACACACTGTTCAAACTCAGCCTCTCCACAGGCTACATACCCATCGAGTGGTGCACAGCAACGGTTATTCCGTTCCACAAAGATGGAGCCACAACAGACCCTGGGAACTATCGCCCTATAAGCCTGACTAGCTTGGTCTGCAAGGCTATGGAGTGCATCATCATGGAACTCATTAACAGAGACATAGGTTCATAGGTAGGTACTAGGCTATCTGCCTGAAGGCATTTATAAGCCTAGCTGGAATGTGTTGGCTTTCGTCATCCCCTTAAATTAGTTCCCTGTGCCTCTGTCCAGCAGAGCCATTGAAGTGATCCCTGGGGTAAACTTTCTGTTTCCCATCCACTAGTCAAGATTTCTCTTGAAGAGGGTTAGTGAGGTTAGTGAGGAGCCTAATGTAGATTGGAATCTTGTTACAAAGCATGGGAAGTCTCTGGGACAGGAATCTATCCCTCCAGCACTTCCTATTTATTGTTGTAGTGAGGTTTAGATCCCTGGAGCGTGTGGCTCGAGGGGATATGGTTTTCTTTAGGTGGAGCATGTCCATCAATTCTGGGTTGGACATGGCCTTGTATGTCAGGCAGAGATCACCTCTGAGTAGGCGGTATGCAACCGAGTACAGCTGGAGTTTCTTCATTCGAGCTGCATAGGGCATCTGCTTGAGATCAGTGATCCTCTTGGTGAGGAACTTCTGTGATCTTCCCAGTTGCTGCAGGTGTCTTGTAAGGTATATCCCAAATGTGGCATTGTACTCTATGATGGGTCTGATGAGTGATACGTAGAGGGGCCCAATGACCTCTTTCGATCTGGATGCAAACCCTTTTGTGATTAGGTGGGCCACATAGAAGGATTTTCTAACCACTTTGGCAATGTGATTATCAAAGGAGAGGTTATTATCTACTTGGGTCCCCAGATCCCTTATTAAGTCTTCCGTATTTAGGGGGCTAGCACCTATGTGGTAATTTGTGGGTACATTGTTTTTTCCAAAGGGGATGACTATGCACTTTTTGGCATTTAGCTTGAGATCATGGTTTTGACACCAGGTATCTGTCTCAGTGAGACCCTTTTGGAGGATGTCTGTGTCAGCCCGAGAGTCAATTATAGCCCCTAGTTTGCAGTCGTCTGCGAACTTGGTGAGCTATAGTCCTCCTGTGCTTGCTTGTACCTCTGAGAATTATATGCCAAACAGGAGGGGTCCTCGGACTGAGTCCTGGGGAACGCCACCTGTAACAGGTTTAGAGTCAGACTTAGCTCCTACAACTCTTACCATGTGGGTTCTGTCCATGAGCCAGTTGGCAACCCATCTCGTGACGTAGGGGTTTATGTTCAGGATGGTGAGCTTGTCTATAATACCTGCATGGGGAATAGTGTTGAAGGCCTTTGAGAGGTCTAGGTAGGCTGTGTTGATCACCTTTCCCTCATCTATAGCCTTGATAACTGTCTCAAAGAAGTCCACCAGGTTTAGGAGGCATGATCTGCCCTTAACAAAGCCGAACTGGGTGGGGTCCAGTGTTTGGAGGTTTCCAATGTCTCTGTTAATGAGATCCATGGTGATGCACTCCATAGCTTTGCAGACCAAGCTAGTCAGGCTTAGTTCCCAGGGTCCATTGTGGCTCCACCTTTGTGGAGCGGAAAAAACGTTGCTATGCACCACTCTGTAGGCATGTAGCCTGTGGAGAGGATGAATTTAAACAGTGTGTTTAGGTGAGGGGTTAGTTCATCTTTGAGCTCGTATAGGACGCAGCCTGGGACACCGTCCGGTCCCATTGATGCTGTGTTTTTGGCTTTGGAAAGGGCTGTTTTAACCTGAGTGTCTGTGATTTCAGGGGCACTACATTCTTCTGGTATAGTTATGTGCCCTTTTGGGAGTGAGAGGGGGGTGAAATTTGCACTGAACCTGTCTGCCAGGATTTTGGCTATATTGGTCGGTTCAGTGTAATTTGTGCCATTCTGCACTAACTCCGAGCAGATCTGAGAATTGCTACTTAGATTCTTGACATAGCTAAAGAATGCCTTGTGGTTATCTTTGGAGTCCATGGCAATTTTTCTTTCGAAGCTAGCCTTGTATGATTTTATGAGGGAACGTAGTTTCTTGCCGACACTGATCAGGGATGTCTTCCCTTCTTGGGATTTTACTCTTGTCTGTACTAGTTTCATCCTTCTGTTGTATAGCTTGTTTATGGCAGGGGTCCACCAGACTGGTTTCCTTCTCTTGGAGGGGTCCACCAGACTGGTTTCCTTTTCTTGGAGGAGTGAGTCTTGGTTTTGTTTGGGATAGCATGATCCATGCATTCTTGTAGGTGTCCGTAGAGTGCATTAGTAAAGGATTTTGCAGCTTGGACAGCGTTATCCTTTAGCATGGGATCTTTGAAACTTCCCACCTTGGTCTTAAGTAACGTGAAGTTTGCTTTTGAAAAGTTTTTCACGGTGGTTTCTTTGACCAGGGGTGGTGACGGAATGTGGATATCCAGAGTGATTAGTTTATGGTCAGATCTAACCAGCGAGGGATTGACCTCCGGTGTGGAACACTGGTCACCCATGTTGGTGATGACCAGGTCCAATATGTTATCACCTCTGGTGGGGGTGTTAACCAGTTGATCCAGGGCATTTGAGTTTATAAACTCTAGGAAATGTTGGGCCAGGGAGTTCGTACTTGAGTAATTCTCCCAGTTAATGTTTGGATAATTGAAATCACCCAATATCAGGGTGTTTGGTAGGACCTTTATGTTTCCCATTGTTTCCAGGAATGTGGAGTGGGGGTCCTGTGACATGTTGGGTGATCTGTAGCAAGCTATAATTTGAATAGCAGTTTTGCCTGTTGTTAGTTGCACGTGGATGATCTCTGAAGCATCGTGCTGTGCCACTAACCTGGAGGTGTGGGTATCCTTGATGAATATGGATACTCCCCCACCTTTTGCATTTCAGTCTGGGTTTAGTGGCCGAAATGTATGGTATGAGTTGTAGCCTGGTAGTGCTGGCATGCTGTCTGGAGCCTTAAACCAGGTTTCTGTTAATGCACATATATCGATTTGCTCCATACTGAGGAGTGCCTCGAGTGCATGCATTTTTGAGGTTTAGACTTCTGGCATTCAGCAGCATTACCCTCAGTTTCTTGTTACTTGTGCTATTTACGGCGGTGGGATTGTCTTTTGAGCCTTGCCTAAAAAAGGCACTATGGGGTTGGCAAGAGCCTTGGCCAGTATTCGAAAGCCTAAGGGTGACAGGTGCAAGCCATCTCTAGCAAAGCAGCGTGGCTTGTCGAGCATGCCATCCCAAGCTAACAGACACTGGATCCCCTTTGAATCACACCAGAAACTTAGCCAATTGTTGAAATTGATAATTTTTTCTCTATACCGTGGTATCATTCTTGGTGATGGCAGGATGCTACTCAGGGTCAGGGTCATACCAGCTTGGACTACGTGATCAGAGAGCTCCTCCATGTCTCTTTTCATGTAGTCCAGGGAGGTACGGCTCAGGTCATACACACCAACATGGACAATGACAGAGTCATATTTATACTTGTTCTGGAGTGACCAGAGTGCTTGTGTTATGGGGCGGATCCTGGCACCTGACAGGCAACTAACAGTAACCTTCTCCTGGGAACCTCCAAACACTGGACCCTACCCATTTTGGCTTTGTTAAGGGCAGATCATGCCTCCTAAACCTGGTGGACTTCTTTGAGACAGTTACCAAGGCTATAGATGAGGGAAAGGTGGTACACACAGCCTACCTAGACCTCACAAAGGCCTTCAACATCATTCCCCATTCAGGTATTATATACAAGCTCACCAGCCTGAACATAAACCCCTATGTCACAAGATGGGTTGCCAATTGGCTCATAGACAGAATCCACATGGTGAGAATTGCAGGAGCTAGGTCTGACTCTAAACCGGTTACAAGTGGCGTTCTTCTGGGCTCAGTCCTAGGACCCCTCCTGTTCGGCATATGCTTCTCAGACAAGCACAGGAGGACTATGGCTGACCAAGTTTGCAGACGACTGCAAACTAGGGGCTACAACTGACTCACCGGCTGACACAGATATCCTCCAAAAGGGTCTCACTGAGATGGATACCTGGTGTCAAAATCATGGCCTCAAGCTAAATGCCAAAAAGTGCATAGTTATTCTCTTTGGAAATAACAAAGTATGTACAAACTACCACATAGATAGTAGTCCCCTAAATACAGAAAAAGTAATAAGGGATCTGGGGACCCAAGTAAATAAAAATCTTTCCTTTGATAATCACATTGCCAAAGTGGTTAGAAAAGCCTTCTATGTGGCCCACTTAATCACAAAAGGATTTGCATCCAGATCAAAAGAGGTCATTGTGCCCCTCTATTCATCACTCATCAGATCCATCATAGAGTACAACACCCCATTTGGGATGTACCTTACAGGACACCTGCAACAGCTGGAAAGACCACAGAAGTATCTCACCAAGAGGATCACTTGCCTCAAACAGATGCCCTATGCAGCTCGACTGAAGAAACTCCAGCTGTACTAGGTTGCATACCGCCTGCTCAGAGGTGATCTCTGCCTGACATACAAGGCCATGGCCAACCCAGAATTGATGGACATGCTCCACCTAAAGAAAACCTTATCCCCTCGAGCCACACGGTCTAGGGATCTAAACCTCACCACAACAATAAATAGGACGTGCTGGAGGGATAGATTCCTGTCCGAGAGACTTCCCATGCTTTGGAACAAGATTCCAATCTACATTAGGCAGAGCTCCTCGCTAATCTTCTTCAAGAGAAACCTTGAAGAGTGGATGGGAAACAAAGTTTACCCCGGGGATCAGTTCAGTGGCTTGGCTGGACAGAGGCACAGGGAACTAATCTAAGGGGGTGGCGAAAGCCAACACATTCTGGCTAGGCTTATAAATGCCTTTGGGCAGATAGCCTAGTACCTACCTATGAACCTATGAACCTATGAACCAATGTCTCTGTTAATGAGTTCCATAATGATGCGCTCCATAGCCTTGCAGACCAAGGTCTACAAATAGGAAGTAAGACACAGATTGGAACACAATTTTATAATAACATAAACCAAGAGGAATGGTATCAGAACTAATTATTTTGCATCTGATTTGTCACATCATGTTACTACTGCCATGGTCACATGTTACTACTGCCATGGTCATCCACAGCTGTGAATGGTTACCTTCCCACAAAATTGCTGACATCTAGCTGATGTTGTTGTAACTAATGCTAAACCAATCAAACCTGACCATTCCTTACTTTCTCCCCATCTCATCACTTCTATTTGTGCATGTACAGTGTCCAGTAGTACATCATCTGTCTCTCATAGTCTGTTTAATGTAGATAATTTAATTTAAATGTTTCACATTCTGTTCACTTTATTACTGTTAAGATTTTGCTATAGTCAAAGGTGATTTCTAAAAGCACTGTTTCGACCAAGCACAAAAATATTAAACAAAATCTGCAAATGTTAATGCAGCAACCTAAGCAGACTAGACGGGGATATTCACAAAGAAATCAGATCACTGCCTATCACTAATCACAGTTTCTAAAACAAACTTCTTCCAACGAACTCATACACATTAGAAACAGCAGTATGCCATATGAAAATGAATGTGCTTAATACGCAAGTGGTTTCAAAAATGTATTGTTAGTAACTTTCAATAAACAATATATAGTTAGTACATTAAATAATTTCCTCAGTTTTTAAATAGCATGATCTATTAGGTATGCCAAAGAATATTTATCTTTTGTGCCCAAAACATTCACTGGAGTTGTTGCATTGCAGTTAGTCCTTTCCCATACTTAACATTTCTTTGAAGCTGTAATCGCTAATCACAAGACTTATCTATTTGACAAACTGCCTAATACAGCCCTTTGAATGCTCAGTGTTCAATATCTAATAAATGTGCAAACATTTTTTGCACATAGGTTCACATGTGTGTACTAGGCTAATGGCCCTGGAGCCTTTACAAGCCTAGCCCATAGGATTACCCTGACATCATGTCACCCGACCCTAGTTCCCAGTGCTTCTGTCGAGTTGAGCCACTAGAGTGATACCCGGGGTGAATTTTCTATTTCTCATACACTCATCAAGATTTCTCTTGAAGAGGGCCAGTGAGGTGCTCTGTTTGACATATATGGGAAGTCTATCCAATAGCATGGGCAGTCTCTGGGTTATGAAGCTGTCCCTCCAACAATTACTGTTGATTGTGGTAATGAGGTTGAGGTCTCTGGAGTGTGTGGTGCAGAGGGATTGGGATTGGGATTTGTTTAGATGTCGCATTTCTAACATAGCTGGGTCAGACATGGCTTTGTAAGTCAAGCAGAGATCAACTCTAAGTAGGTGATATGAGACAGAGAATAGTTGGAATTTTTTGAGTCTGTCCATATAGGACAAGTGTTTAAGGCCTAGGATCCTCTTTGTGAGGTACTTTTGTGGCCTCTCCAGTTGTTGCAGGTGTCTAGTGAGGTACCTGCCAAATGGAGCATTGTACTTGATGATTGGCCTAATGAGGAAGAGTAGAGAGAGACAATGACCTCTTTCTTCCTGAATGCAAAACCCTTAATAATGAGATGTGCCACACAGAAGGACTTTCTGACCACAGTGGCAACGAGGTGGTTAAAAGAGAGGTTGCTGTCAGCCAGTGTTCCCAGATCTCTTATAACGTCTTCTGTGTTCAGTGGACTACCACTGATGTGGCAGTTCATGGGAACTGCGTTTTTCACAAAGGGGATGATGACACATTTTTTTAGCATTGAGCTTAAGGCCATGGTTCTGACACTGGTCATTGGTCTCAGTGATGTCTTTCTGTAGGATGCCAACATCACTTGGTTCCCAACTTGCAATCATTTGCAAAACTTTGTCAGCCAGAGTCCCTTCGTGTTGGCCTGGACTTCTGAGAAGTAGATACCAAACAGGAGAGGACCCAGGACCGATCCCTGTGGAACTCCACTCGTGACTGGTCAGCAGTCTGACTTGGAGTCAGCTACTTTCACACTGTGGATTCTATCTGTGAGCCAGATTGCAACCCACCTAGTGATATAGGGGTTGATGCCTAGCTTAGTGAGTTTTTATATGATTCCTGAGTGGGGAATGGTATCAAAGGCCTTGGCCAGATCAAGGTAGGCTGTATGAACCACCTTGCCTTCATCCACAGCTCTGGTGACTGACTCAAAGAAGTTGACCAAGTTGAGCAGGCATGATCTACCCTTCACAAAACCAAACTGTGTGGAATCCAGAGTTTGGAGATTCCCTATATCCTTGTTTATTAGGTCCATGATGATGTGTACCATAGCTTTGTATATCAGACTTGTCAGGCTAATGGGGTGATAGGTCCCAGGGTCTGTAGTCACTCCTCCTTTGTGGAGAAGGATGACTGTAGGACTGCGCCATTCAGTAGGGACAAAGCCTGAGGTGAGGCTGTGACTGAACAGGCCACACAGGTGAGGTGCCAATTCACTCTGTAGTTCATGTAGAACACAGCCAGGGATATTGTTAGGTTCCATAGAAGCTGTATTCTTGGCCTTGGACGGTGCTGTTTTAACCTGTGCAGCAGTAATACTGGTAGCCTGGCAATCTACTGGTATTGTGATTGGTCCTTTGGGGGGGTAAAGTTGGCAGTGAATCTGTCAGCCAGTATATTGGCAATATCTGTTGGCTTGCTATTGGAGGTACCATTGTGCAGAAGCTCAGAGCAAATTTCGGTATTGCCGTGGAGATTCTTTACATAATTACAGAAGGCCTTGTGGTTGTCTTTCCTATCTGCTGCAATTATGTTTTCATAGCTAGCTTTACAGGATTTGATGAGGGATTTCAACTTTTTGTTGAGGCTGATAAGGGAGTTTTTCCAGTCTTGTGGCTTCACCTTATTCCGCATCAGTTTCCTCCTTCTGTTGTAGTGTTTGTTATGGCAGGGGACCACCAGATTGTCTTCCTTTTTTTGGAGGAGCGCATCTTGCTTCTATTGGGTATGGCGAGATCCATGCTTTTGTGTACGTGTTCATACAGTGCATTGGTGTTTGATTAGGTGGTCATGCAACTATTCTCCATGTGCATGGGTGCCGTGAAGTTAGCCACCTCTGTTTTTAGGAGCCCAAACTTAGCTTTAGAGAAAGTTTTCATATTATTTACCCCTTTGTGGGGGGGGGGGGGTGAGAGGGATGTGGATTTTCAAGGTGATTAGTTTGTGGTCGGATCTAAGCAGGGAGGTGTTGACTACTGGTATAGAGCAATGGTCACCCATGTTAGTAATGACCAGGTCAAGGATGTTGCTACCTCTAGTGGGGGTAAGAACGAGCTGTTACAGGGCACTGGAATGAATGAATTTCAGGAAACATTGGGCAAGTGTATTGGTACATGAGTAGTTTTCCCAGTTAATGGAGGGGTAGTTGAAGTCGCCCAGTATGAGACTGTAATAGTTGCCTTAATATGAATGTAATTTAATTAGCAAATGTATGTATAGTTGTTTGTATATATTACTTAATTTCTGTTCACATAATTACTGGATATCTATTTAAAAATGTTTGTAATATGTTGGAGCTTTTCACACTGGGCATCCATTAAAATTTTTTTTTTGTTTTTTTTTTTAATAAATTCAGTCAGTGGGTGCATGACATCAGAGATTTTACAATAGACATCATCATCTGCTGACATATTCCCATATTTTACAAAAAAGATGTAACTACATATCCACTAACTACATACTGGCTGAGTCGGATTTGACAGAGTAGAGCTTTTCAGGTTTTACTGGAAACAGCCACAGCAGGAGAAAGTTGTGTTATGGAAAATAAATGAAGGACAAATATATGCATATGCATATATATATATATATATATATATATATATATATATATATATATATATATATATATATGTATGCACTTGGGTGTGCTCTTGAAATTATATTGTATATACGTACATAAACACACCACACGTGTGTGCATGTACATTTGTGATGTTTCTGTTTATATCCACATACCCACCAAATACGTAGTGTTAAATGCTAACTACATTTTCAGGGCAAACTTAAGGGTACTACTCTAAAACAGAAAACTGTATGAATTATGAAAAACACCAAAGTAAGCTGCCCAAGAACCAAATTTATTTTGCTTTATACGATTACTAGGGATCATTTTCTTATCATAGCAAATATGTACACTAAAAAAGCATGCACAAGTTTGGTAACTGTAGAATTCTGTGACTGCAATAGTAATTTTCAATTTACAAATTCCGAAATTAGAAAGCTTTTTGCCCCTGAATGAAATACAGAGAAAAATATACAATTTCTGCCCTTTATGGCGTAGTAAGAATTAGCTGGAGCGGGGGGGACAGAAAGAAAGAATCAGACAGACAGCAATAATTCTTTGCTACAACTAGCTTGGACTGTGGCAAAGCAACCATATGTTTGCCATTAGATCTTACAGTTAAAAAATAATCTAGGTTGCATTTGCTTGTGAATGTTTTCTTCAATCATAACAGAATTAGTTAAGAAAAAAGAAAAGCTATAGTAGTGGTGATAATACTGTTCCCCAAAGTCCTGACAATTGAAACTGAAGATGTTTCAGGGATAGAAGGATAGTTACACATATAAAAAGCAATGGTATCTACCGGTCTTTTGTTTATGTAATTCGACTGGCAAGAAAAAAAACACTGCTATTTTAAGATTCTTGTTAATGTAGACTCTGCCACTTTCCATTGCTGGGTAAGAAAGTTTTCTTGGAATGCAGAGAACAGCATGAATATTCATTTTAAGTCTATATATAGTTTAACTAATGTTTAATAGAGCTTACATTTCACAGACAGAAAACACAGGCAGAAATATTTTGAGAGAGACACATATTTGAGATAAAACACCACCACAAAGAAGTCAAACTAAAACTTATTTTTGACACGTACACTAATTTCCTGCTCTTCCCTATTTATTATTTGCTCTCCAGGTGCTGCACTAAAATGCAATATGAGAATGAAGCTTGATTTAATAGGTTAGTTTAGGATCTTATATATACAGGGGAGGATTGAGTTGACTACAGTGCTGGGATTCAGTATTCAGCTATGAACTGTCACATTCAATTTCTAAAAACAGATATAACAGCAATACAATTATTATTTTCTTTAGACATCTCTACAAAGTAATATTATAAAACAAAGTATTATGACTGGATCTCCAGTCATAGCCAGAACTGTTCCATGCTCAAGAAATGGAGTGAAAAAATTCACACATAGCTCAAGATACGAATTTCCTTAAGCCATTACCATGGTGTAACAGGGATAAAGTCATAACTACAGCCCAGGTGACCCAAGCGTTCAGTTGTCTGTGATGCTGTATGAGATGGACCATAAGTGGAGCTCTGGCTCATAGAGGGGAGTAGTCCTCAGATTTAGTTGACGAACACAGGGGAGAAGCATGTAGATCAGGCAGGTCATAAACAATCCCGTGTAGAAGCAGTCACCAGCATGACTTCCTAGAAGCCCTTGTGATTTATGCCAGCAGCATCTCTGCACTGGAGAAGGTTTGGGTGGAAGGAGGACCAGGCAGACATGGCAATAGACAGGGCTACTGGGAAAGGCAGAAAGCATGAAGCAGATAGAGCAGAGAGGGAAGAAGAGATGAACTTTCTGAATCCATTAAATCCAATTTGAGAACAAATAAATGACTGTAACTGGAAATTTGATTGTAATTCTTTTTAATACATGGAGAGTTTTAGCTGCCTAGGTTTGAAAAAAGTGGGGTAGTACAAAGTGTCTAACAACTTTTAAGTTTGTTAGTTGACTAGAGATGCACTTTACTTCCAATTGCTGTTTCTGTGGCAGTAGAAATGCATTTTTAATACTTACACTTTGAAGCTGTAGAAGTTATCATCAAGTTATTAGACTAGTTGTTTTATAGCAGCTACTTAGTTCTGGTTATTGCTACTTACTCAGACTATACGCTGCATCATTAGTCAACAGCTGCGTTTGTACAACCTAACTAAATAAATGAATAATACGACAAAAATTATGTCCATTTGTTGACCAGGATAATTTGACTGGGTTGCAAATAACCCCAGTAAGAAAGTAATTTTTCATTGCTAAGGTTATTAGTACGGGTATGACATTCAGGTCAAATAATGTAATCATTCCACCATATTCTGCACCTATTAGGTAGGTCAGTGAGCATAATGCTCCCTTTGGTATGTACCTGTTCAAGCAGTTGACACAACTTGAATAACCATATTTCTTTGCCACCAAGAACATCAAGGGCATAAATCATAAAAGCTATAATGACTGTCTCCAAGTCCTGTCCGACTTCCTGATATTTTACATGCTACTGAGAGGCGATCTCTGCCTCACTTACATAGCCTCAGCTATCCCACCATTGGACTTGCAAATGTACAGTAGGTCTGAAAGGACTGAGTTAAATACCTGCTCAAGAAATCCTAGTCTCTCCTACAACATAGGAGAACATGTTAGAGGGTAGAAATATGTGACGTCCCCACTCTGGGCCAGTAATGAAGGAGCCTGAATCCTCACCACTGGTACTGGACAGGGATGTTCACTTGGAAAAAAATGGATACACCCAGTATTTCCAGATGCACCTCTCTGTATCAAGCACAGTTTTCCCTTAAAAGCACCCAGGGAAGACACACAGTCTAGGGTCTTGATTTCTCTGTCTGTCTCCCTCCAATTCCCCAGTAAGACTTCCCACTGGGACAGCTAGATAGTCCAGACCACAGCTGAGTATCCAAGCCAAGTTCTCCAGCACCCTCTGTGTGAAACCAGTGCTTTGTGTCCCAGCTCCAAACAGTTGACACACACACTCTTTGGGATTTGATTTTCACACACAAACACACACACACACACACACACACACACACACACACACATGTGGAAAGGCTGGCACAGATTTACTAGCTATGCCCCCTTCTGCCCAGACTATAAGGTAGTTACACCACCACCAGATACTCCAAAGCCAGCTATTCAAAGGCTCTTGCAAGGGTATCTAATTATACTGAGTGAAATTAATATGGTAGTTTAACCAACAGCAAGGCTTTCAGGGGACAGAGTTGTCACCAAATATATATAAGTACTCTCAGAGATTAAAATATTCTCTAAAAGACCAGCCACAATGAAAAGTTTAAATATATTTAATAATAAATAAGAAAAGAACATGAAAATCCTAAATATCTATCTATAATAAACATGGGTTTCAATTGCAGGAAATATTAAAATAACAATGATGAATAGATTCAGACAGATACAGAAAAACAGTACTTAACTAATCTCACTATATTTACCTGACTGATCTAAAGAATGACTACACCCTCACTTACTAGAGCAAGGAAAGATGAAGAAGGTGAGGGGTCCTTCTCTCTCAGGTTCCAAAAACAGACTACAATAAGACTTTAGTCTCACCTAGTATTAAATATCATTTTTAGTGATGGATTACAGAATGACATCACATACATCTGGTCATCTGACTCCTGGCTTCCATGCTACTCCCTTGGCTAAAACCTGTCAGGATTTAGCACATATGTGTCAATAATACACATACGCAGAACCTTGCTAAGATCTGCTGCAGCTCCTGGAAGTCATAAAACAATTTCAAATCTCCATCCTTCCAAAGTAGCAATTAGTTCTCCCCAAAGACAATGCAGAAAGCTTCCTAGTACAGACTTTTTGTCTCTGGCTACACTGAGAACTGTAAGATGCAATATTTATGGCCTAAGCCAGGTAATTTAATTTCAAACTGTTTTCAAAGTTAGGTGGACTGAGATTAACCTCTTCTTTTCCAGTATCCTCTGTTAAAACATATACATTTAAACAGTTACAATAATGCATGTATATTTCTTTTTCTGTCCAGCAGGGAACACTGTTGGTACATTTTAACACAAGCAGCTTTACTAATACATTTTTCAACACAAGCATATGTATAAATCAGTTTGATATACAAATTGCATTCAATTCTTTACAAAATTCCAGCTAGCTGTGCTGGCGTATGCTATACATCCACTGTCCTACTTCTCCTAGTATAGCTGGAAATACCTCACATCATCACAATATGCATCACAGAGAAAACCACTTCTGTGGAGTCATCCTCCTCTCCACATAAAGCTATGCCTCTCTCCATTCAAGTGAAACCTGGATAAAATTGATGGGAAAATGCGAGTTTAACCCTGGTTTGGCACCTCTGTCCCTTATGAATAGGAGTAACATCTCTGGGATATAAAATAAATAGCCTTGAGTTATTTGTACTAGAAATACTAGGGGTAAAATTCTTGTAAATGCATGGCTAGGCTGCTAATGATTCTCATGGATCTATAGCCTAGCAAAGTACTTTTGAACACATATACACAAGTATACAACATATAATTCCAAAAACTTTATTTTCTTTGGAGGTATCTCCCCATACCCCATACACATTATGTACATTTATAATTAAATATGAGGATATGCATTTTGAGGGAAATTAAGGCTTACCCATTGCAGTGACTACTATCAACAACTTAATTCTTGAAACAACACTGAACGACACTCTATGACGAAACAAATGCTACTGTCAATAAAGGGATTTTTTCTTCTCCTATCATGAGGTAAATAACTCAGAAAAAAAATGAAACATTTCTACACTACTGTGTAAAGCTGGTGATCTGGCAGCATGTGGCAGAACACAAAGGTGGACATCATCTCAGACATGGCAAAGAGACAGAGGGAATAGCAGAAAAAGAGACCACATAGAAGCACTAGGCATACCCTAGAGCATAGCCAATAATAGGTTCGTAGGTGATTACTAGGCTAATGGCACAAGAACCTTTACAGCCTAGACAATAATAGCCATGATACAACAACAACATTATATCTTAATTCCTAAGATATGGGATGGGGTAGTATCAGGGTAGTGGGTCTTTGGGTGTTGGAGCTCAAGAGTCATTTTACAGACTGTCTCTGTCCATAAGGAATATGGGCAGTACCCCAGGAGTGAATTTATGGTTCTCATCCATTTATCCAAAATTTTTGCAGAGAGTGAGGGACATGCTTTGTTTTACGAAGATGGGAAGTATATTCCCTAGACGAGGCAGCCTTTGAGAATCAAATCTGTCTCCCCAGCAAGTTCTATTAGAGTCATAAATAAGGTTCAAGTCCATGGACTGCATTACACTTGTATATTTTTTTCTTGCAAATATGTAACATTTTCATTACAGCATGCCTTGTAGGTCAGGCACAAGTCCCCTCTCAATAAACAATATGAGACGGAGTAAAGGGATAAGGCCTTTAGTGGGTCTGCATAAGACATGTATCTTACACTTTGTATTTTTTAGTGAAAACCCTCTGGGGTGATTCAGTTGGTATAAGTAACTGTTTAGGTACATGCAGAAGGGAGCATTGTACTTGATTATGGGCGTGATGAGGGCCTTGTACAATGGCACTAGTACATTATGTAACTTTTGAACTCTGATATGTTTTAAGTCAATATACATGTTCTAGCATGTTTTTTTCTGACTATTTTTGCTAACTCAAATTGTTTTTGTTTACTCTGTCATTTTGATTAACTATATTACATGTACTACTTGGAACTTTTCTCCTCAAGCCTATCCTGAAAAAGGGCTGCTGCCTATTTGGACTAACCTGGTTAACAAATGTCAAATGTCAAAATGTCCTCCATTCCTCTGGAACAAAGTGCATTCAGTGGCTGCAGTAAAAAAGGGGTTCTAGTGGCCCTGATAGATTCTGTTTTAAGCTATTTAAGAAGCATCCTGGAATGTTTCTGGGACCTGCGGAGGCTGTATTTTTGGCTTTAGTGAGTGCAATAAGGGCCTGTTCCCTCATAATGACTGGTAGGTGGATGGTTTAGTGGATTTCTTTTGGTGTAGTAGAAGGTGATGGGAGGGGGAGAGGTTTGAAATGAACTTGCCAGCCAGCAGGTTTTCTATAGTTTCAGGCTGGGTGTAAGTGTTGCCATTCATGATTAACTTGGCACATTGCTGACCATTTCCCCTGAGGTTACAAACATAATTAAAAAGCCTTATAGTTATCTTTCACCTGGGAGGCTATCTTTGCCTGACAGTTTGCTTTGGCAGATTTGACCAGCTCTCTAATTTCTTTGTTTAGACTGGTGAGTGTCTTTGTACTGATTTGTCTATTCCTTCTTGGCTTTGGAGAGGATATTTTTTTCTTTTTGTTGAATAGCCTATTTATGCTAGGGGTCCCCCAGGGTGGTTTATTTTTGAAAGTAATCATAAGTTTGACTCAGGGAGGTACTGCCTCCTCTATGCAGCTAAGAACATGGTCGTACAGTGCTTTTGTGTACAGCTCAGCTTAGACCTCAGTGTCATCTGGGTTCAGTGGGGCTTGGAAGTTTAATAAGCTGTCATTTATTTAGTTTGAGGTAATTTATTTATGTATTTATTTTATATTTGTTGACCGGAAGTGTCTGACTGAGCCAAAGACCTTTTTCAGCAGAGGCCCGGGGAGAAAAGCTCCAGGCATATAATATAGGTCAATTTAACAATAGTATTTAGACATTCAATATTAGAGAAAGAGAGCAATCCAGGAATTTTTTGGTTTACAATAACCATTACATTCAATAATTAGAGAAAAATAAATAAAACAATGATTTAGGTAGTCAATCATCTTTACAATAGTTATCAAGTTAGCTTGGCCTTAGCAAAGTTAGCGGGGTTAGTTTTAATACTAAAGGAGATAATTTTGTGGTCAAATCTTACCAGGGATAACTTAATGCATGGGAGGGAGCAGCATCCCCCCATGTTCATGAGTACTAAGTCTAAGATATTTCTACCTCTAGTTGGGGAGCTAACTAATTGCTCCAAGGCATTGGCACTGATGAAGTCTAAAAACCTCTGAGCAAGTGAATTATGGGTTGTATATGTCTCCCAGTTTACGGAGGGGTAATAGAAGTCACCCACAAGTATGGTGCTAGACCAAATGTTAAGAGATTCCAGTAGGTTTAGGTAGGAAATGTGGTTTTCCAGACTCATGTTAAGGGATCTGTAGCTAGCACCTGTGGTTAGTTGGGCATAGAGTATCTCAAGTCATTCATGTTTTTGGACCAGTGTAGTAGTGTACTTGTCCTTTATGAGCACTGACACAAGCCCTCCCTCTGTTTTATCCTGAGCTGAGGGGGGATTGAAATGTAGGAGAGGCATAGTAGCCTTTGATACTGAGGTGCTGTCCATGGTTCTGAACCATGTTTCCGTGACTGCACATATGTCTGCATTCTCCAGGCTGAGGAGTACTTCAAGGGAGGACAGTTTTTTATTTAAACTGCTAGTACTGAGCAGCAGTACCTTTAAGGTAGTTATGAGTGATTTTTGTTATGTTGGAGGGTTTAACAACTTGGCACAGCCTGAAAAAAGGCTATGGGGATAAATAAAAATTTTGCCAGTATCTGGAAGCCAAGTGATAACAAGCGTAAACACTCTCTGGCAAAGCATTCCGGTTTGTTGATCATGTCTCCCCAGGCTGACAGATATTGGATCCCCTTATTGTGACACCAGAAACTAAGCAATTAGCTCACTGTGACCTTCTCCTTTTTTAGCCTGGTAAGGGGGCCATCAGTATGTCATAAATAGAATCCCCAATAACTAGAATGTTTGGCTGTGTGGTGTGTTGTCTTATGGGCTTGGAAGCAGGGCTACTATGATTTTCGGAGTTAATATGTTTTGTGAGGTGCTGTCTTTTTTGCATGTACACAAGGCCTTTGAGAGATGCTTTTAGGAGGTCTTGGAAGTTTGGTTAGATTACACGAGTACCTCCACATATGTGGGTCTATGTGTTTGTTCTTTAGTGTTGGCAGTGTTTTGGCTGTAATGCTGACAACCTGGTTTGTATTTTTTATGTGTGTATGTGTCAGCTTTGTCCCCAATGACATTGTGTATCTATATATCTCACATACTGTGTTTGTTTGTTCTAAAACGATATGGTTGTCAGTGAACATGAGGTAGTTACTACACTGCCTCAGGATGTCCATATTCTCCAGGCCAAAAACATAGATAATAGGGAAATGTCTATCCTTTACTCCAGAGCCTTAGTAGATGAGGAGGAGTAGGGGAGAGTCATTTAAAGGACAAAGTGAGAGGGTTTAGTAGTATGCTATTAGATAACTTGCAGTGGTACCACCCTCTGCATCAAGTGGCAGCTCTTCGAGCAGCTGTGAACAATGGGAGACTATGGAGAGCATTTCCAATAAATGATTTTAAACTGGAAAGGTTAGCTTATATACAATACTTTTATACCAGCAGGATGAAAGACTTTTACATTGCACACTTTCTGTATTTTGTGAACATTTCTCAGGGTTAGTGAACTTATTAACAAGGATTCCTGATACTGCAGGAATTTCTGCCTTTTCTTGTAAAGCATTTATTACTGCACTTGAGCTCAAAACCAGTCAGTTTTACATTAAATGGGTTTTTTTGCACTATGATGGGAGCAGAGAGCAGAATTCAACCCATCCAAGTTGGAAACTGCTGGTGAAAAACTTATTGTGTATTTATCTGATTGGCCTAAGGGTTTAACTGTATAAGAGAACTTCAACAACACAGAAAAACTTTGCAAAACTTAGAAATGTTTTGGCAGGCTCAGAACAGCTTTTGCAGTATCAGAGGAGGTTAGGAAATATCAGAATACTGTTAAAACAGCCTAAAAGCACTACAGTAACAAACAGATGGAGTTTCTTTAACAAGTGCAGGCTGAAAAACAGTAATACATTCAACAAAATAAATAAATGCAGCACAGAAGTGTTAAATAGCACTGAGATAGTTAAAGAAAGTGCAAAAAAAAAATACTTGCATCAGTTTTCTAGGTCCAGATGGTTTTAGAAGTAATCCAAGTCTTGCAGTCACAGGTGTTCAAGCCAGGTACAGGGAAGCTCTGAATAAATAAGCCATATTTTTTTCCTCCTCTACCACAACTACTGGTAACATTTATGGTCAAGCAAACAGAGCTAGGTAGGGCCTGCAATTAGTTGACCTAAATGTTCCAAGAGGCAGAAACTGCATTCTGTCAGACAGAAACTGACAGAGGAATTTGTCGTTGCAGCAAGCACTCTTTAGTGAATGCCAGTACTCTAAAGTTATCTCACTAAAACCAGTTTTAGTGACAACAGAGTCAACTTCTCTGCTCTGTACTGTTCTGCAGCTTCTGTGGCAAGAAAAAAAAAAGCTCACCATTTCTCACATCCCTTCCCCCAAGCTAAATAATTGGTTATGGACACAAGTCCATTAACAGCAGTATGTTCAATCGTTCACACAAGGATAGCATGCACACTGCAGTTGCTGGTACAAGGGAAGAGCAATCCCAGATTTCTAACATCAAAGAAAAGCAAATGCACTGGCTTTAAGAAAATATTTGCATACAACTGTTAGCTGAGTGATGGAAGTCAACAGTTGCATCAAAGCTGTTAGAAGGCCAAGAATAACGCTTTTGTCACACCATTCTAGACTAAGGATAAAGCCATGTATCCACTGTTATCTTGTCAGATCTTGAAGTGACATTAGATAACTCTAGTCTCTGAAGCGTAATGAGAGCCAGATTGTGTACCATAAAAAAGAATTCTGTACATGCTGCTGGACTTAAAGAAATAATTTTAAACCTAGGACTGTGCATCCCATAAAAACCCCGATTTGAAAGAGGTGCATAACACAATGCAACTTTGCTCCAGGAAAATATATATATTAGTCATAGTTCTAATAAAAATTCTCTCGTTAGCCTGTCGTCCAATAAAAGATGCCTGTATTACACACACACAGCTCACCTCTGATCTTCCCCAGAACATGCTTTAAATGATTAAAATAAAAATCACTGTAAAATTCAGCAGAATCCATATTAGGATTCACACAGCTCTAACATATAGAAACACCAGCAAGCCTTTCTTGAGAGAAATGGGAAGAAAGTAATCATCAGTGGACTCAAATCTCTTTTTCTTTTCAAACTACAAAACACAATCAAACATCTTTTCCTACTCACGACAAAGTCACTGTATCTCTGGTGGAACATTATAAACCACTTAAGAACAAATAGCCTATGCAATAGAGGAATATTACCAGGACAGAGATAATGAAGTAAAGCAGTGATGTCCGAAAGACATTTCCCCCATTAAATTCAGCAGATTGTGAAATGCTTCAAGACTTGAATTCCCACACCTTTTGTTGAGAAAAATTTAGATTTCATATGCTGAAAAACAGCTCCTTGGAGTAGTGACATGAAGCTCTGACCACATTCCGGATGACCCAAGAGCAATAAAAAACCTGGGAACTAGAGAAACCGATCAGGGAAAGATGAGCATGACTACCACCAGCCATATCGCCATTCCTGGAGAAGTGGCATCCATTCATGCCACAACAGTGACACCCCTACTTTAGACTTCAGATGTATAGTCTGTGTACAGAAACATAGCATGAAAGCAAGAATCTGCTAACTGTATTTTTCTAGGTAACCACATACAATATGCTGAAATAATTGCCTCGCTCAGTTTAGCACTTCAGGCCTGAGAATGTACCTATAAGTGAATGCCAAATGAAGAAAGGATGGATGATAAGGAAGAACATTTTTGTAATGTTTTTATGGATGACGGCCAGATTCCATCTCTCACATCAAGCCTGGAGTCTTTGTATGCTAGAAAAATGGAATGATTCAGCCAATTAGAAATGGAGAGGTAATGGTCACTAGTAGTGTGAGGGTCCAACTAAGGCATAAAAAATGTAAACATTTATTCTGGTGAAAAATTTAAAAGAATCCATGGAATTGCAAATGAATGTAGGCATGCCAACATTTATACTCTTTCCTGCCATACTTCTGAAATTTACTGAGAAAATGATAGAAAGGGAAATAGTAATGACTTTTGTTTTACTGAAGAGTAATGCCTTAGTCCAAATAATGGCAAACATCCAGTAACAAGGGACATGCAGGTATAGGAAGGTTGGAAGTGCTTGTTCTCCACAAAAGCACCCATTTTCAGCAATGTACACTTATCGTTTCAAAATTTCTGTATTTAAAGTAAATTATTTGACATTTTTGAGAACTCCGTGTATAAGGCAGATGGTTCACATTATAAATAATATAATTTGTATGTTTTATAATATTCTAAGCAATGAACCTTTATTTTATGAAAGAAAATGTTAATGTTTTGCATTTCCTGTGATTAAGCTAAGAAGATAAATATCAGACATTACAATATGTAATTTTTGGTATTTTGTCTTGCTTTTTATTCAGTGTTCTTTGACTGTATTATGTTACTTAGATGCATGTTAATGACTGAACTTGAATGAATAAATCAGTAGTACATACTAAAGTTTGCTAAATGCGCACATTCTACTGTACCATGTCTTTCACCTCAAGGCAATAATGAAATCAGCATTTTCAAGAAACAAGACACCATAATGCATTATAATGCACGTCAACAAGTCTCTTACTTTAGATTTCTAGAATATGTCCTAACAGATCGACTTACACAGTGCAGTGCATTAAGCTACTGTTTCCTATCTCCTTATTTAAAATTGTATACTTTTCACCAGGAAAAAAGGACAACATTGCTTTCAGAATCAAGAATGTTTTTATTCTGAGTGTTTCTGATAAAAATCAGCACATATCAACAGGGACAGCCTGGCTGAGAAAGTCGGACAATTAAATCATTCATCACTGTTTGGCAACATGTACTCCAGAGGAAAAATGGTGTAATATGTTGTTACATTTCGGCCCTTGAATGTAACTCAAAAGTGCTAGCTAATATACATCTGTCAATGCAGGGTCTTAATAAA
This sequence comes from Protopterus annectens, assembly GCF_019279795.1. Taxonomy (NCBI): domain Eukaryota; kingdom Metazoa; phylum Chordata; order Ceratodontiformes; family Protopteridae; genus Protopterus; species Protopterus annectens. The sequence goes on from NC_056728.1 coordinate 960,284,901, forward strand.
TAGAGAGTACACTGGAGGTTCAGAATTTAGTCCTCACATTTGTATGTTCCTGCCTGCAGTCACTCATATCTGCTCTATAATTATATTTAAAAGCAGCCTGGCACATTAGAATTTATCACATTCTCTATAAAGGGATATAAGGCCTGAAAGGTTTTGTAGATGTGTAAACTGGATCAGAAATGAGGCATTAGTGCTTAATATGATCACAGGAAAATATCACAACAGACCACTATAGCACAAGATTTGTTGAAACAGTGAGAATTAATGCAAACTTGTTGCTTTTTTAATTTCCCATACTAGTTAGAATACTGTGAAAATGACTTCACAGTGTAGAGAAGCTGCGAGAGTTTGTAATTGATTTTGTCTGTAACAGATGTAGGACCCAGGTAACTAGGTCAATGCAATCAGATATAGTAAGAGTCTAGCACAGCCATTTATTTATTGGTGTTAACAAAGTAAACCCACAAGATACAAATGTCTCTCTTCAAGACCAATACTTTGTTGTGTGGCTAATTGACTTGATCATACAGAATGCAAATGGAAACTAAAGGAACAAAATCGTGGACCTTGGACTACAAGATGAAGGTCATTAGCATAACTTTATGTCCTGAATTAGACTGCCTGACAGTCCTATGTGGTTTGAGTATTAGCTATAGTGGTATGGCTAGTGAGAAATCAGTATTCCAATTGGACTCACTTTTTTCTCCAGTTTCAGGCAAAAGGAATGGCCACAAATCATCACTGTTTGACTGGCAAGGTCATATTTGTGCACCACAGGCATTGCTCTAAATAATTTTCTTTGGAGGTGGTAGGGACTATGGTCTCAGAGGGAACAGTTAAAAGCTCATATATAAAAATACATAAGAGAACCTGTATTTATTTTAACTACAAAATCCCAGTAGAAAAACTCATTATAAAATACCAATAATTTGGTGCTTTATATCTTAAAATGTCTATTAGGGCTCCTACAAATTAAAACCTGTAGCTTTCCAAACTTTCTACATTGAAATCTTGACTGTACCTGATCATGTTCTACTGTCTACATTTTTGCATGAAACACTTATTTTTGTCTTGCTTAATTCAGCTTTCCTCTTAACATAGCTTAAAATTTACTCTCCCATCTTCAAACCTCACAGCTATCATTTCTCAGACTCACCACGACATGCTTTATACATCAAAATTATGCCCGCTACAATTTTTCTTCTATGTCATTATGAGTAGGTCTAACACCTCTAACCATGACAATTGTATTTGTACCACCCTTCTTCCAAATGTTCTTGTTAAATTACATGATTTATCCTTGCAATTTTATAATCTTTCTCCTGATAAACATAATGAGTGACCATCATAACTCTGCTTACTTCTGAACATTGCTATCTTTAATGCAGTTAGTATCTTCTTGAGTCGTAAAAGGTTAGAAATTTTAGAAAAGAGTCCTTTTTACTCCTTTTGCTTCTTTTATCAGCCTGCTCTGTTTTATTCTGAATTTCATCCCATGATCACTATAAGCATCTAAAGCTTTAACTGCTTTTCTTTGTGTAGTCAGTAATAAATAATGATTAGCCACGACATAAGTCTTCGGCAAATCTATAGAGAATATGTCTGCTAGTGACCCTTTATCTATTGCATTTTCATAATCATTTCAACACAATGGAATAGAAAATCTATATGATATAAATATGGCATAATACCTTACTGCTTCATTTGTTACTAAAATATAGAGTATGAAGAGTTTCCTTATATGTAGTTTATTAAGGGCAGATCTTGAACTGTTCAGCAGTTCATGTTAATATGGGAAAAGATTTGCTCTAAGTACCTGAATTAGGTATGAACATGTGTTTTATGAGGGCTTTCTGTCTCTTAGGAATATGAATTCACAGAAACAAATTGTGAGTTCTGACGAATGGACTCCAATACTACTGTCACTAATAAAGGTACATAGCACTACTGTCACTAATAAAAGGTACATAGCACCACTGTCACTAATAAAGGCACATAGCACTACTGTCACTAATAAAGGTACATAGCACCACTGTCACTAATAAAGGTACATAGCACCACTGTCACTAATAAAGGGACATAGCACTACTGTGACTAATAAAGGTACATAGGACTACTGTCACTAATACAGGTACATAGCACTACTGTCACTAATAAAGGTACATAGACCCACTGTCACTAATAAAGGGACATAGCACCACTGTCACTAATAAAGGTACATAGCACCACTGTCACTAATAAAGGGCATAGCACTACTGTGATTAAAGGTACATAAGACTGCTGTCACTAATACAGGTACATAGCACTACTGTCACTAATAAAGGTACATAGCACTACTGTCACTAATACAGGTACTTAGCAGTACTGTTACTAATACGGGTACATAGCACTACTGTCACTAATGAAGGCACATAGCACTACTGTCACTAATAAAGGTACATAGCACCACTGTCACTAATAAAGGCACATAGCACTACTGTCACTAATACAGGTACATAGCAATACTGTCACTAATAAAGGGACATAGCACCACTGTCACTAATACAGGTACATAGCACTACTGTCACTAATAAAGGCACATAGCGTTTCTGTCACTAATAAACTATTTATTAAGGACAGATCTTGAACTGTTCAGCAGTTCATGTTAATATGGGAAATGATTTGCTTTGTCTAAGTACCTGAATTAGATATGAACATGTGTTTTATGAGGGCTTCCTGTCTCTTAGGAATCTGAATTCACAGAAACAAATTGTGAGTACTGACAAATGGGCTCCAATACTACTGTCACTAATAAAGGTACATAGCACTGCTGTCACTAATAAAGGTACATAGCACCACTGTCACTAATAAAGGCACATAGCACTACTGTCACTAATAAAGGAACATAGCACCACTGTCACTAATAAAGGGACATAGTACTACTGTGACTAATAAAGGGACATAGCACCACTGTCACTAATACAGGTACATAGCACTACCGTCAGTAATAAAGGGACATAGCACCACTGTCACTAATACAGGTACATAGCACTACTGTCACTAATAAAGGGACATAGCACCACTGTCGCTAATACAGGTACATAGCACTACTGTCACTAATAAAGGTACATAGCACTATTGTCACTAATACAGGTACTTAGGTACTTAGCAGTACTGTCACTAACACAGGTACATAGCACTACTATCACTAATAAAGGGACATAGTACTGCTATCACTAATACAGGTACATAGCACTACTGTCACTAATAAAGGTACATAGCACCACTGTCACTAGTAAAGGTACATAGCACCACTGTCACTAATAAAAGCACATAGCACTACTGTCACTAATACAGGTACAAAGCACTACTGTCAGTAATAAAGGGACATAGCACCACTGTCACTAATACAGGTACATAGCACTACTGTCATTAATAAAGGCACATAGCACTTATGTCACTAATAAACTATTTATTGGGGCAGATCTTGAAGTGTTCAGCAGTTCATGTTAATATGGGAAATGATTTGCTCTGTCTAAGTACCTGAATTAGGTATGAACATGTGTTTTATGAGGGCTTCCTGTCTCTTAAGGATCTGAATTCACAGAAACAAATTGTGAGTACTGACAAATGGACTCCAATACTACTGTCACTAATAAAGGTACATAGCACCACTGTCACTAATAAAGGCACATAGCACCACTGTCACTAATAAAAGTACATAGACTGTCACTAGTCTGTCACTAATAAAGGTACATAGCACCACTGTCACTAATAAAGGCACATAGCACCACTGTCACTAATAAAAGTACATAGCAACACTGTCAATAATAAAGGTACATAGCACTACTGTCACTAGTAAAGGGACATAGCACCACTGTCACTAATAAAGGTACATAGCACCACTGTCACTAATAAAGGCACATAGCACTACTGTCACTAATAAAGGTACAAAGCACCACTGTCACTAATAAAAGTACATAGCACCACTGTCACTAATAAAGGGACATAGCACTACTGTGACTAATAAAGGTACATAGGACTACTGTCACTAATACAGGTACATAGTACTACTGTCACTAATAAAGGTACATAGCACTACTGTCACTAATAAAGGGACATAGCACTACTGTCACTAATACAGGTAATAGCACTACTGTGACTAATAAAGGTACATAGGACTACTGTCACTAATAAAGGGACATAGCACTATTGTCACTAATACAGGTACATAGCACTACTGTGACTAATAAAGGTACATAGGACTGCTGTCACTAATACAGGTACATAGCACTACTGTCACTAATAACAATGAAGGCACATAGCACTACTGTCACTAATAAAGGTACATAGCACCACTGTCACTAATAAAGGTACATAGCACCACTGTCACTAATAAAGGTATATATCACTACTGTCACTAATAAAGGTATATAGCACTACTGTCACTAATAAAGGTACATAGCACACTGCTCCATCCACTATATCAAAAAGCTGGCATTTATTGTAATTTATTAACTGGGTTAGAACACTGATCACTGACCAATTTCAGTCTCAGCCCAGGAATTTACAGACAACAAATGCTATGAATAACAACAACAGTTGTCATTATACTACAATACATAGCCCTCAACCTTCCATCTCCAAAATGAAGAACACTACCACTTGAAATGTGGAACAAATGGGCAAAATGTGGAATATTCACTAACAGCTTACTAATAACTTAACAGGCTCACAGAATTGTTAAAATGTGTTACTTTAGACTTATAACATGTCAGTTAATATGATTCAGTATTATTTATCATGAATATCTGTTAAAATATTCCTAATACTGAACATGTGACATATCCTTTCAATGAGGAACAATGAGGAACACGGACTTATGATTCAAAATGAGGAACATTCCTTGCAATGAGGTACAGCTGAAAGGTATGCTACAATAATACTCATGTAAACACAATCAAATTTGTAAACAATGGCAATCAATAATCACGTTTAGTTATATATATATTTACAAGAAAACACAGGAGCTAGGAGTTGAGAGGGTAGCTACAGTATTGTTGGTGTGTTTATGCTGTTCCTGTAAATATATACAGGAAGGAATTCCACAGTGATAAGTCGAAGTGAGGTGGACCATAAAGTAGAAGAGGCAATAAATAGAGCACATAAGTCATGTGTTGAGTCTGAGGACAGTCACATTTTGCCTCTGTTTTAAAATAGGCAGTGTGTACTGAATATGTAAATTTTGTTGGGGAAGGTCAACAGCCTGGATATTAAGGGCACTAATTTGAACAGATGTAGGGATTTTAGATGCTCCTTCACACAATGAAAAAAACATTTTTTGGATGAATTGAGGAGTAGCTATTTGTTACTTATCCTGATAACACAAAGTCCATTTGGAGACTGTGTGGAAGAGTAGAAAGGCAGTAATCAGTGTGAAAAAAGGACTATAACACCAGCATACAGTAGTACTGGTAGATGTAGCAAATGATATGAAAGTTTGTTAATGAAAATGGGAAAAAGCAAAGGAACTAAAAAATTGAACCCTAACATATTCAATTGGAAAATAATATTTTTGTAGTGATTATGCAACCTATTTTTTCACTGAAGGAATGGCCAAGCTCAGAATTTTGAAACCACAGTATTTATTTCACGACAAATACTCAGCAACTGGAACAAACTGCAACCTTCAAAACAGAAGTAAAAGGTTACTTGGGTGAGGTCTATATTGCAACCGCTAAACCTCACTTACGTGAATACAGAAATGCCGACACATATTGAGCAAACTGCGAAAACACTGAACGTTCTGAACCGCTAAATTCAAAATGTCGAATCATCATAGTTGGCCAATCCCACTGCCTGTTATGTACTACCTACCCAAACAAAATAAATAATCCATATACATACACTTAACAAAACCCTACTTCTAACCCTAAAGTAAAGCTTGCATATATTATTATGTATGCACTTACCTTAACCCGCACCCTAACCCTAAGGTCCGTAACTATTGCACGCTTACCTTAAGGAGCTATACCGGAGAACGGCCAGCTATGACAGTTCGACATTTTGAATTTCATTCTTCAGGGCATTCGGTGTTTTCGTGGTTCGCTGAATATGTGTCAATGTTTCCATATTCGAGCAAGTGGAGTTTTGCCGTTATAATAGGGAACCGGTTACTTAAGTCCTGGCATTGCCCTTGCTCTGACTCTGGCTAACTTACTTTCTTTACATCCCTATCATACCTACCTACTCCCTATTCAACATTTCCCATGTTCTCCATCTGCAGTTATTGGCTGCTCAATTTTATTTCACTTTTCACATTCAGCTTCACAATCTTTCTGCACCCTCCTGTCACCACAATAATCTCATAACTCTTCACACCACCAGTAAACCTAAATCTATACAGAAAATGGTCAGCCTTATTAACCCAAAACTGACCATGTGTCACCTATTTATTTTTATTTATTTATTTTACATTTGTTGACTGGACTAGCCTAACTGGATATATGTCCATTTTCAGTAGAGGCCTGGGGAGATAAGCTCCAAGATCACAATTCAAAGAAATTAACAGATAAATACAATTTAGCAAATAATAACAGGTAATTCCACAAGTAAATCATAAACCACTCACAAACATATAACAAATAATAAGTAAGAAATCACTACAAACAAAGGCAGTATTTCCAAGAATAAACTTCTCTTTGTTATTCAGGAAACTGGATGTAGTAGAGAGAGGTAGAGTATAAGCAGTAGCTGGTAATAAAATGAGAAGTTAGTCTGGGTTAATACAGGGGCATAGCCAGTGTGTTCCAAGATATAATTTCAGTTTAGATTTGAAAAGTGATATTGAGGATAGTGATACTAGTTCACTGGGTAGTAGGTTCCAGTTGTGTCCGACAGTATTAGAGAATAGAGAGTCTCCAGCCAGGTTGTTGGATTTACATCTTGTAACAAGTAGTTTATTTGAAGAGCGTAAGGTGTTAAGATTTGTATAGGGGGTAATGAGGGTTGAAAGTATTCGAGTATTAGTAGGTTGGTAATGGGTCTTGTGAGCAATGGTAAGTTGGTAAAATTTTAGTTGATTTTGTAACTCAAGCCATCCTAGCTGCTTTAAATTATAACAGTGGTGGGTTCTAAATGGATTGCCAGTGGCAAATCTGGCAATGTTGTTGTAGGAGTTTTCAAGTTTGCTGAGGTTATTTTTAGACAGCTTAGTATATATTGGTGAGGCATAGAGGAGTGTAGACATTAGATGGATATGGGCAATAGTTATTCTGGCTGCTGGAGTAAGGAATGTTTTGATCCTATAGAGGGAGCCCAGTTTTCTATTTACAGTTTTTATTGTGTTGTTGATATGAGTGCCAAAGTTAAGATTATTATCAATTGTTATTCCAAGGAGTTTTGTAGTTGGAATTGGAGATATGAGTGTACCATTGTTAGATGTGACAGTAAAATCTACTATGGAGGACTTCCGGGTAGGAGTAAAGATCAAGAGTTTAGTTTTTCTTGGGTTCAATAGGAGGCAGCCCTGAGTAAACCATTGTTCTACTGTATTAAATAGCTTTTGGGTTAGGGACTGTAGTTCAGATGGTGAGGAGGCTGAGCATATGAGGGTGGAATCGTCTGCATATTGAATACAAGTAGCTAGGGGAATTACAGAGTGAAGATCGTTAATAAAATTGAGAACAACAAAGGTCCTAATATGGATCCTTGGGGGACACCAAGGGTAATGGGGAGGTGGGTAGATAGATTATTATCCCATAGCACAGCCTGCATATTGAATACAAGTAGCTAGGGGAATTACAGAGTGAAGATCGTTAATAAAATTGAGAACAACAAAGGTCCTAATATGGATCCTTGGGGGACACCAAGGGTAATGGGGAGGTGGGTAGATAGATTATTATCCCATAGCACAGCCTGCTGTCTATTGTCCAGGTAAGAATGGAACCATTTTATAGCCAGTGCATCTAGTGAAAGGGATTTAAGGATATTTAAAAGTACCTGATGGTTGACCTTATGAAATGCTTTTGAAAGGTCAATAAAGAGTGCAGAGGAAAGCATACTGTTGTTACGGTTTTTATTAATGTAGTCAAAAAAGGATAAGAGGGCAGTGGTAGTACTGTGGAATGGCCTAAATCTGTGTTGACATTTAGAAAGCAAGTTATTTTGGATAAGGTGGTCGAGGAGTTGTCTATGGATGCATTTTTCCATTATTTTTGCCAGAGGAGAAAGTAAGGCTATGGGGCAATAATTAGACAATTCGTTGGAGTTACCACCTTTATGTAGGGGGATAATGTGAGAATCACAAACTATACCCTCCAATTCTTGAATAAGATGGGATGTATATTCAGCATATTTTTTTTTTACATAGAAGGGAATATCTAATATTAATTCACTGACTATTTACTGTACATATTATATATAGCCGATTAAAAACATAAACAAGTATGTCTGCATTCTAATCTCTGTACAAAACTATATACTGCTGGCCGGAACAACTGCAGAGCCCAAGTTAGATTATTTTGCTGATCTTCCCCCTAACCTACTACCCCAATGCATTCCCCATGCGTACATCCTAGATTCAAGAGCATTTCAAATTAGGTACAGAAATATATGTTATTACTGCATATTAAAAATAAAATAATATATTCATTTATTACCTTATATTTTAATATAAGACGTTAATTTAGAAGAAGATTATTGGACTCCAGGATTACACCTAGATCCAGCATCTCCTGTAGTTTCTCTCTCTCCAGAATGACTCAACTAGCTCAGGCACACTGTAACTTTATTTTATTTATTTTATTTTACATTTGTTGACCGGGCTGGTCTGACTGGATATATGTCCATTTTCAGCAGAGGCCCGGGGAGAAAAGCTCCAATGACCACAAATAATAGTTATTTTACATGACAGATTTAAAAATCAAGTTACATCTTAAAAAATTCTTTATATTACTTTACATTTCTTTACATTGCTGGTTTAAGATTATTTGTACATGTAATGATTTAGGGAATAATACAGGAACATGAAAAAAATGACATGAGGTTAATATATGATGATTTAGGGAATAGTACATGAAGATGTTAGGAATGACAAGAGGTTACTGTGTGTTTACATTGTGTTTCATCAGGTAGGTGCACCCTGGCCCCCTAGTAAACATGTCGCCAAACTCCTATACTACTGCCCAGATCTCCTGTATCTCAATAAAAGAGATCTGCACAATTAATATTGACTGAATGTTATTGATTTTTTTGTTTTATTTCCTCTGCATTGAGCCTGACAATGGTCAAGGTGGATCAACATTTTTGGGAGGTGATGAATTCAACACACCAAGCAGGCCATGTTACAAAGAAATAAGCTCATTTTGATACATGAAACCTAGTAAAATCATGTGACTCTGCACAGTCTGCATCTCTTTCCTCCCATGCCCAGTGTCATTGAATGACAGGAAGTACTGGATAGTGGGGTAGCACTTAATGGTTGTGAAAAGGCTAGTGAGTCCAACATTGCATGAAAAATTTCTAACTTTCATTATACATTCTCATCTTTTATATATATATATATATATATATATATATATATATATATATATATGGGGTTCCTATTACATGAAAAAACTTTTCAAAGTTCTAATGTCATATGGTCGACACCATATGATTGAACTTTGAAAAGTTCGAAGGTTAAATGTAATGGTGCCGTACAGTAGTTTGCTCCCCTGTCTCATTGTGAGCGAATGCCACAATTACACTTTTTCTTCTCCTGTAGGTGCTCTGCCTCTGTTTTAGTCTGAGTAAACACTACCCCCTGTTCTTTACAATCTTCCCTCACTTGAATGTTCTGTCTTAACGACTTTTTAGCATGAGTAATCATCTTCTTCTACTGTGGCATTAGTATGTATAAGTAATGGGGTGTGTTGTGAATCCTTCAAATTTGATGGTGTCTGCAGATCACAGGCACCAATGTAAATGAAGACTTACTTATGATTCTGATAGAGAAATAACAATTGTAGGCAGATTTTTTTTGCATTTGTATGTTTGTTTTTGTTTAGATGATTATGTATGCAAGACTATTATACCTACATTTGTGACTGTATATGATTTAGATGACCACTGTATTATGGCTGATACTCTGTGGTCATCTATGTGAGAGACATTCAGTGCTGAAGTAAAGGAAATGCTGATTTAATACATAATCATATATATATATATATATATATATATATATATATATATATATATATATATATATCTGTGTATGTGATGATGTAAGGTACTGTCAGCTGTGCCAGGAGAAGTGGGGCAGTGAATGTGTAACATATGCCAGCACAGCTAGTTGGAATTTAGTAAAGAATTATATGCTATTTGAATATCAAACTGATTTGTACAGATGCTTGTGTTGAAAATGGATTTGTAAAGTTGCTCATGTTAAAAATGTACCAGCAGTGGGTCCTGACAGTATTGTAACTAAATGAAAAAAAAAATATGTATATATATATATATATATATATATATATATATATATATACATATATATATGTATATATACACATGCATATATATATATATATATATATATATATATATATATATATATATATATATATATATATATATATATATATACACACACACATATATATATATATATATATATATATATATATATATATATATATATATATACACACACACACACACATATATATATATATATATATATATATATATATATATATATATATATATATAAAAAACAGAGGATATTGGAAGAGAAGAGGTTAAGCTCAACTCCAACTAACTTTGGAAAATAATACGAAATTAAATTACTGGGCCTAAGCCATAAAGATGTTATCTCACAGTTTTGAATGCAGCCAGAGACGCCATGTCTGTAAGAAGAATCATTTGTTAGTCTCTGTAGGGGGAGTTGAAGTTTGTAATTGCTTTATAACTTTCAAAAGCTGCACTAGATCTGGGCAATGCTTTTGTGTGTGTATTATTGACATGTAGGTGCTAAATCCTGGCAGTTTCTAGCAATGGGGAGTTGGAATCTGAATCACAAGTCAGATGACCAGATATGTGTGATGTCACTCTGTACAGAAATAATGCTTTAATATTAGGTGAGACAGAAGTCTCAGGGCAGTCCATTTCTTGAAACCTGACATAGAAGGATCTCTCACCTACTTCATTTTGCTTTGCTCTATTAAGTAAGTAGGAACACTAATTCTCTGGATCATTCAGGAAAATATAGTAAGAATAGTTAAGTATTGTTTTTCTGTAACTGTGTAAATTTTTCCAGCTGTGATATATTTAATATTTCCAGTGATTAAAACTCTAGTGTTTACTGTAAATAGGTATTGTCTAAAGGACACATGCCGACTTACCAGCCCTGACGCACAACCTTCAACGAAGGCACGCCCATTCACACATGCCTCCACACAGAAGATGCTCTAGCTGAGAATCAAACGCAACAACGTCTTGCTGTGAGGCGACAACGCTACCGCAGCACCACAATAAAAGACCATGAAAAATATTAATTATAACCTTTGAGAGTATTTATATCTATTGTTGACACTGTGGCCACTCCTGAAGCCAGGCTGTTTGGTCAACATTACCATTTGTATTAATATTAATTTCACTCAGTCTAATTGGGTGCCCTTGCAAGAGCCTTAGGTAGCTGGCTTTGTAGTGTCTGGTGGCAGTGATAACTACCTTTGTCTGGGCAAAAGGGGGGCACAGTCGGTACATTTGTGCCAGCCTTTCCCAGGTGTGTGTGTGTGTGTGTGTGTGTGTGTGTGTGTGTGTGTGTGTGTGTGTGTGTGTGTGTGTGAAAATCAAATCTCAAAGTGTGCACTTGTCAGCAGCTTGGAGCAGGGACACAAAGCACTGGTTTCACACAAAGGGTGCTGGAGGAATTGGCTTGGACACTTGGCTGAGGACTTAACTCTATAGCTGTGCCAGTAGGGAGCCTTAATGGGGACCTGGGGAGAGACAGATATAGAGAAACCCAGACCTTGGGCTAAGTGTGTTCCCTGTGTACTCAAGGGAAATTGTGCTTGATGCAGACAGGTGTGTCTGGAAATACTGAGTGTATTCATTTGTATTCCACGTGAACTTCCCTCTCCTGTGTCAGTGCTGAGTATTCAGTCTCCTTGATTATTGGCCCAGAGTGGTGACGTCACATTTCTCTCTTTATATATATATATATATATATATATATATATATATATATATATATATATATATAGATAGATATATCTATAGAGAGAGAGAGACAAAAAAAAAATATATATATATATATATATATATATATATATATATATTCCCCAATATTGTGCAGTCTCAGTCCTAGAATATATAAATAGCTGGGGGTGTAGAGAAAGAGCTCCCTACATAGGAGGTGCAGGGGAATTCGCCCCCTGCAAAAAATGATGTATTTTTGTTATTTTATTAAATTTAATTTTGTGTGCTTGTTAGATGCATATTGCATTGTCAACATTTGCATTTTTGACATAGTCAACGTTAAGGACATCAACATTTGAGTCTTATACAAAGAGGAGACCTCTTAATCAGCTTACATCAGGAATTATCAGGCCCATTAGAGTCTCTTTTTAACCTAGCCTCTGGACTGGCGTTGTCCCAATAGAGTGGAGGACAGCAACAGTCATCCCTCTGCATAAATGGGCAGACCCATAAGTTTGACATGTCTTATATGTAATGACATGGAAAAACAAATAATCATAGACCTGATAAATAATGACATAGGAAACCTCCAAACACTGGACTTGACCTAATTCTCTTTGTCAAAGGCATGTTATGTCTATTGAATCTGGTGGATTTCTTTGAGAAAGTCACTAAGGCCATGAATGAGGGTAAAACAGTACATAATGCCTACCTCAACCTTGCCAAGGCAAGTGATACAATCCCCCACTCAAGTATTATAAATAAACTCACAAAACTGGCCATAAAATGCCTACATCGCCAGAGGGATAGTCAATTGGCTCACGAGCAGGACATGTGCTTAAAGTGGGTGAACCCAGATCCAGCAAGATTCCAGTTATTAATGGTGTGCCACTGGGCTCTGTGCTGAAACCACTCCTCTTTGGAATATACTTCTCGGAAGTCACAGCTAATGTGGTAGGTCTCTGGATGACAAAGTTTGCTGATGACTGCAAGTTGGGTGCAATCATTAAATCCCCCATTGATGCAGATATCATTCATGATAGTCTAGATCAGAGAAATGTTTGATCCCATAACCATGGAGTAAACCTAAATGTGAAAAAATGCATCATTATACCCCTTGGGAAGTCAAATACCCATGTAAATTACAACACCAATAGCATACCCTTAAGAGCAGACTAATAGGTAAGGGATTTAGGTACACAGATGGATAGTAACCTGAACTTTGACTGCCACGTGTCCACAGTGGTGAAGAAGTCCTTTTATGTCGCAAAACTTATAAGTAAAGGTATGGCATCCAGATCCAAGGAAATTATAGTCCCATTGTACTCAGCCCTCATTAGACCAATAATCAACTACAATGTGCCATTTGGCATGTACATGACTAGGTACTTACAGCAGCTGAAGTAACCTCAGAGGTTCCTCACAAAGAAAATACAGGGTGTAAACAACATGTCCTATGTGGATAGACTAAAAGCCCTATCCCTTAACTGTACATCCTACCGACTATTAAGGGGTAACCTATGCCTGACTTACAATTGCCCCATATTTGCTTTTTTTTTTGAGGAAAAGAAAAATTAGGCAGAAGCAGAGGCTGTCATTATGCTATTGGATCGTACTTATCTTGCTCTGACCATTGCCAGCCCACTGTATTTATGTCTTCGGAAATAAAGAGCAAGCCATTACTTCAGCCATGCATACTCACTGTACCCATATAAGGACTATACTGAAAATTGTCAGTATTAATGGCTAACAATGCTTCATACGTTACTGACCCTTGTCAGTTACCATAGCATAGAAAAGTGGCACTATGACCCTTTATAGTACCCAAAGGGAAAACAGCTGGTATACAGCCTTCAGTTTCAAACCCCAACACACAAGAGAGATGGCTGGCATGTTGGTGCTAATCAAACCATATTTGTCTGTAATCTGTGGCATAATTTGACAGTCAGCATCTAGGTTGCTAATCAGACTGTATTCGTCTGTCATCTGTGTTACACTTTGATTCTGTGCTTGTACATCTACTTTTTTTGATGATTCTACACACTTTCAAATTCTGATTAGAGAATATGAGCATATAATAATGTCTTGCAAAAGAGCCCAATTAACTTCAAAATGATATTAAAAATTGCTTTCCTACAAACTGAGCTGTTTCAGGTTTTAAGAGACTGTCTTTTAATGCACATAAAGGTACCTTACCTTTGCAAGCAGAGAAATGGCCAGCTTCCATTCTGAGCCTCAGGTCTCCTGTGATGCTGAGAAGTATGTTGCAAGTCTGGGGAATTGTCCAGTCTTTCATCAGTGTTAAGGTTGTCTCTATCCAAGTCTCACCAGCAGTCTGACATTGCAGCTAGTAGCTCTGCTGCCTACTTTGATAATAGAGTAATGCTGCTGTGAATATTGTTTTATGCAATCAATTGCCGAGAAGTTCACTTATTTTCTGCTGCTCCCATGACCCCAGCTGCATACCTGAAACTGGCCTTATCCAGACATTCCCAGTACAGATTGTCTGGCTACAGCATTCATTGCAAATACAAAGACTCTTTGGGTATGGTACAAAGTGGGGGCTAGGGTGATCCTGCATTACTCCTCACCTTCTCCCATTTCTCAGCTCCAACTACCTCATTACTTTATAATTTCCAAATTGCATCTGCTTTTAGATCACCTACCTCCTGCCAGTAAGTTCACATGTAGCAATAAACAGCACAACCTCAACTATTAACTTCATAAATCCCATCCAAGACAAGTTCATTTATGATGAAAAGCCAGCTGCACTAGTGACACAGAGGGATAAAGCCCTGCCTATGGCACAGGGAACATGACTTCAGTTAGGGGTTTGGGCACCTGACTGTGCAGCTGAAGCTGGGGGGGGGGCACTGTTAAAGATCTGATCACAGCTGATAATTAAAATAGTGGGGGCTGGTATAGAGGTGATTTGGGTGTAGCCAACGAAGCCAGTAATGGTAGCTCTTGTCAGCCATGTGAAGGAGTATATACAGACCGATGAAAGGGAATAGACAGTCCCTACAATGATATAGACAACCACATCACCACTCAAGCACAGAGGTTAGGGCTTTCATTCAACATATGCTCTCCATGCTTGTCTGCTATGTGCCTAAATGACAACCCCTCTGGACAATTAACTCAAGCAGAATGAATGAGCTCAAGTCAAACAGGGTGTGTCTGATGGCCAGCAGGCAGAAGGAGAAAAGCCCCTGAAAAATCTGTAGTGATAATGATAGAATGGTGGTGCTATACAGTCAAATATGAAGATATCAACCAAAAAGCAGTGTGCAACCAAGTTGTTTTTACAGAGGAATAAAACAGTGACAATGAATTTTCACTGGTTGGTATGTACATATCTGCAACACAATTTGGAGAAAGCTTGAGTGGTGGAGAAGAGATGAAGGACAGAATGAAATTTTTACATGTGGAACTGAAGGATGAAGAGATGCAAACAGCACGTGAATGCTATGTTAAACCTAATATAGATCTGAAAAGTATTAAATGCACTGTAGATAACTGAACACTAGTAATATGGAAAATGACTAAACAGTAGTGGCACTAAAGCCTTTTTGTATATCAGTATATAAACTGGACAGAAAGAAGGCAGGGAGTAGCCAGGGAAGAGAAGTGAGTGTATATGTGGGGAGTTTGGACTAGTAAGGCATATGCAGGCCCTGAGATGCTGATCTACAAAGTGGTATGGGGCTAGGCTGTGTGTGGAAAATAAATTAAATAACAACACTGTACTATAATGTAGAGTGGATGGGAAACAAAGATGGCAGATGTAATTTTTAGGAAACTAAACACCATTGTAGCTGCTGTGGGAAATATGCAGGCTATATTGGGTTACATATAAAGAGACAATGAGTAATTTGGGCAAGAATTTTTTTGTGCAAGAACCAAAACTTGATAGAATTTAGATGCAAGTACAAAGGCATGAATGAGGCATATTGGAGATTCTGACAAAATTGGTTAAAGTGAGTTTAAAAACAGCTGCTTTGGAAAACAGATCCCAAAGGGATAACACTGGAATATTAGCGGCAGTGGGAAGATTGCAGAAGTGACACAGAATAAAATGTAAGGAGAAGTGAATCACTAAATTAGCAAATGAAAGTGGCAGACTGGAACCCCAAGCTGACAGGGCATACAAGGCAGGGAAACAGAAAGTGGCCCAAATGCAAGTGGCAGGCACATAACTGCTAAGATGTACCACCACTGCCACCCAAAAAAAAGATCTATAAACAGGCTTTTTGGAAGAAAGGGCTGATGATGTGGACTGTGAAGGTAAAGGTTAAAAATAATGTTGGCATTAGTGCATATGCAGACAGTAGCGATGGGTCTAGTGCTGTGCCATTTAAAACAACAGGAAGCTGACAGTATCTTAGTATATTCAGCAATTGCAAAAGTCAAGTGTCAGGGGGTTATATAATGGCTTCTTCCCTAGTATGGCAATAAAGTTCCATGTTGAAAAAAATTAGGGGAATTCATGAAAGGTGGGAATGAACAATTCGGTGGAGAAATGCTGAGGTGTTTTTGCAAGCCATGGAGACAGACTGTGAGTAAAGGACATTGTTGTGGTTAAGAAAACCTACAACTCTCATAGGGATACCCTTTTCTCCCACTCCATCTGCATAGCTTGGAACATCACCACTTTTTTGTCTCACAGAACTCAGCAAAGTAAGTCCTCTTTTCCCACAGATCTACATACCCATCTATTAAATAATAAGCTGTGCAACTTCACCTTTTTCACCTGCATACATTAATTTTATCTCTACAATAAATTCCATTATTCTAACCTACAGATGTCAGAATTTAACTTTTTTACTACCACGATACTATTTGTTACATTCTATCTTTCCATTATTTTGCTACATATTCCCACACATAACGCCTTAATTGGTGTGTTAGCCAGCTCATAGACAGAAGCAATTGCGTACTAAATGGAATCAACTGCAGTTGGTTGCCACAATCCAAGCATTCTATATGTACAAAATAAAACTCCTTTATCCAGTTCTTGTCTATATTCTAGCAACCCATGAGGAATCTTCACGTTATTTCATATTTTCTGTTTTATTTCTCATTGTATATACATTTCCTTAGAAAATGCATCCTGCTTGCTGACCTGCCACACAACCTTTGTATGTACTAAAGTTTTGTGGAACGTTTGTGTGCACTAAAATATTGTAAAGCTTTTCTCCTCAGGAGTCTGCTAAAAAGGTGCTCTCTGATGATCCAGTCAAATTAACTCTGTTAACAAATGCAAATACATACATACATAAATTTAACTCCCTAATTTTGGAGGAAAGAGGACACCAAATGACACAGAATGGGGAGGAAATTAAGGTGTATGCAGGTATGTAATGCAGCAGAAGGTTGGGACAAGCTATCACACTCCCAGTGGCAAAAGGAAAGAGAGATGAAAGATATGTTTTTTCTTTCCCAACTGGAGGTAAAGGAAGATGGGACAGAATTCCCACTTGGTACATGGATACCTACAAGGGAGGTAGCAGACAACATCTCTGCTGGAGAAACGAGAAGGAAGGTGAGCATGGGTGAATACAAAGACAGATTACTGTTAGAGTCCCAGAAACAGGAAGGAGACCAGTGGGAGGATCATGTGATCCAAGAACGGAATATAGTGAAAGAGGACTCAGGATATGTCTGAGATGATCACGTGCAGGAGAAGGACAAGGGAAGAAGACTGTAGAGACCCAGGCCCAGACAGATGGAACAGACAATATTAACAACTGATTATATTAAAAAGATATTCCTGGCTCAGACTGCAAGTCCAGCTTGATATGAAAGGGGAGCCCAGTAAATGTGGACCCTTTGCAGTGGGTGGCCAAACACAAATGGTGCTTCACTGTGTTTGCTTTCTGTTATCTGGGTGTTTCCCAGGTGAGAAGAGTCAAGGGAACAGAAAAGAGGAGGAGATGGGGGTTAAGGAGGAGATGGGGGTTAAGGAGGAGAAGACAGATTAATAGCCATGGTAAAAGAACATAAAATTCACAGAAATTCAGTCATCATGGTTATTTAACACTTTGCTGTTCTGTTACAAAAAGTGGATAGCCCATTGGTTGAACAAGGAGTGAACTAAAGTACTATTTAATGTGTTTTATACATTAAATTATAAAGTAGAGGAAAGGATATTCTCTAAACCACAAATCAGATAACAAAGGACATATGCAGGATATGCAGGCAATGAAATGTTAGCTGGTTTATTGGTTTTTGCAAAGAATTATATTTTACAAACAAAATGCATGCAGTGCATGTATTTTGTGTTAGATAAATGAAGATCAGGTATGCGTAGACCCTGTTCACTCTGCACAGCGAACTATAAAGTAATTTAGTTATTATCTTCATAGGAAAATTGTGGTAGAAAGAGAGTTAGCAAGGGTGAGCCATAAGTTTCAATTAAATGTTTTCAGATGTGGGGATTATTCCAGAACTAGCCCAACTAGCAACCTATGAGGACTGGTATGCCATCAACTCAAAGCTGAGGGGCTCTTCAAGTTCAACAACAACAACAACAAAAAACTACTATGACAACCAGTGCACTACAGTTATTAACAGTGCTTAATGTTTAGGCCAAACTGTAAAAGCAGTATCAACATTAATTTATCAATGCTGATTCTGTAATTAAAACCATCTCCTCCTTTGCCCCACCCTAGTTATGCTTATTCATGGGGATATTTATCGATAGTGTATAAAAGGGAAAACTGCCAGTCTGGTAGTGAGTACAGATGATTAAGACTCCAAACTGTTAATGAGCTGCATCTCATACCCAAGGTACTGGGCTTGATTCCTTCTTCCTGCATTTAACTACTGTGTGAATCTAAGCAGGTCACTTCATAGGTTCATAGGCGTTCAAGGACCATAAGGGCCTTTTAAGCCTAGCCATGCATCCCAAATCTCTGACAAGTTCTGATACCCTTGATAAGTATAAGAAGGGGCTTGGATGATGAAACATTTACAAGCAGGAGTCTGGGAGATTAACCATTTACAGGTTGGCTGTGTCCATTAGGCACATTGGTGCCAAACCAGGGATGAATTTTCTGTTCCCATCCAACTGTCAAAGTTGCACTTAAATTGGGTTAGGGAGGAACTCTGCTTCAAATGGATGGGGAGTCTGTTCCAGAGACATGGTAGTTTCTGGGATGCATACCTGTGTCTCCAGCAGGTCCTATTTATATCACAGGAAAGGTTCAAGTCTTTAGAATGGGTACTTCTTGTGTTGTTTGTTTTATGAATATGCAGGAGTTTCATCAGAGTGGGGTCTGACAATGCCCTGTATGCCACACATAGATCTCCCCTTAAAAGTTGGTAGGAGACCGAATTTCAAGGATATAGCCTTGAGGTGGTCTGCATAGGAGTATTCTTTTAGTGAGGAACCTTTGTGGATGTTCCAGTTGTTGGATATGCCTGGTTAGGTACATACCAAAGGGAGCATTGTACTCAATGTCAGGTCTGATGAATGCCAAATAGAGTGGAACAATGACTTCCTTGGACTTAGATGCCATCCCTTTGTTTATAAGTTGTGCAACATAGGATGATTTTCTTACTATTGTAGATAGTCAAAGCTAGATTACTGTCTATGTGTGTCCCTAAGTCCCTGACTATGGGTCAACTGTAAGGGGTGTTTTGTCAGTATGATAGTTATCAGGGGTGGATGACTTCCCAAAGGATATTATTATACATTTTGCGGCATTTAGTTTTAGTCCATGGCTCTGACACCAGTTGTTTGTCTGTGTCAGCCCTTTCTGGAGAACATTTGTGTCAGTGTAGGATTCAATGACAGCTTCTAATTTGTAATCATCTGCAAATTTAGTCAGCCAGAGACCACCGACATTGGCCTTGACTTTAGACAACTAAATGCCAAAAAGGAACAATCCAAGGACCGATCCTTGAGGGACTCCACTTGTGATTGGCTTTTTTGTAGAGGTGGACTCTCAAATTCTAACTTCCTGGATCCTGTCTGTGAGCTAGTTGGCTATCCACTGGGTGACATGTGGGTTTGTAGCTAACCTCTTGAGTTTGTCAAGAATGCCTGAGTGGGGTATTGTATCAAATGCCTTGGTGAGGTCAAGGTGAACCATTTTGCCCTCACCCTTTGCTTTGGTGACTTCTCAAAGAGGTCTACCAGGTTGAGTAGGCATGACCTGCCTTTGACAAAACCAAACTGGGTTGGATCCAGTGTCTGGAGGTTTACTACATCACCATTGATCATTTGCATGATAGTTATTTCCATGGCTTTACATACAAGACTAGTGAGAGTTATGGGTCTGTAGTTTCCAGGGTATATAGATGGCCCACTTCTGTGCAGAGGGATGACTGTTGCTGTTCTCCATTCATGAGGCATGAAGCCTGCTTGGAGGCTACAGTTAAATAGCAATTCCAGAGGGGTTGATAGATCATGTTTAATGCTATTTAGAAGGCATTCAGGGATACTATCTGGGCCCACTGATGTAGTGCTCTTGGCCTTAGAGAGAGCATTAAAGACCAGTTCCATAGTGATAACAGGGGGGGGTTATATTTGATGGTATTATCTTCCCTCAAGCGCTACTTGTATCAAGATTGTCACCCCAGACAGTGCTCCTGGATCAACCCCATATCTCTCAACCTTTTAGTGCAAAAAATCTTGCCAAAGCCATAAATAATGGGGGAAACAAAGGCCTGGAAATAGGGACAATTTTTAAATATTGATTTTATAAACTTAGAAAGTTGATTGAATAATGGGTTGTTGATTGGTATGAATTTCTGGAAGGATAGAAAGTTTGAAACTCAAATATCCTCAGCTATTTTATGACTTCATTCCTCCATGATATACCATAAAGCTAAAAATGTTTTGAAAAACAGACCAAAAATATAAGGCAAAAATCTAGACAGTTGAGAGGTATGATCACCCCTGAAATGGGACTTGTGCCCTGTGGACTTACCCTGTTAAAAATTTCTAAAATAAAATAAAAAAGTTATTTTATGTCTTTGCAAAGCACTATATGTTTTGAAAATGATGTTGTATGGTAGGACTTGTACATGAGAGATGACCCAGTGTAATTAAGCTTATTTATTTTATTGCATGTGTAAATGTGAAGATAAAATGTTCTGCATATCAGACTTGTGATATGCCATATCAGCAGCATGAGTCCTTGAGGAAGGGATGGGGATTGAGGATATGGAAGATAGTGAGGAGAGCCATTATAGAGTGTAAAATATTACCCGGAGAGCGATTACCCAAGTAGCAATGATGTTCACCTCTGCTGTCTGGGGTGGGAGGGTGCATTGGTGTGCCCTTTTGCCATGCCCAAATATCCTGGGGCTTCAGCTCCACAGCAGTGGAAAGTAGATCAGACAAGGGAGAGGCATAATGGTAAATAATATAGACCACGAAAAACAGAAACAAACTGATAAAAATTCTGAAGCACTATGGCAAAGATGGCAACGCAATGGTAAATAAGTTAGAATATAGGAGCATCAACAATCCAATTAAAAGAGCGCAAATATGGAGGTGAATCTCAAGGGAAATATTATATACAATACAGCCAAATGATGGATGACAAAGATGCAAATGAAAGGCAAGGAACAGGCAGAGATGGTCCAGTACCCTAATGAGAACTGATGGAATATATACCAGGAAGAGGAAAATAAAGACCAGGAATGTAGAGACTATTGGGAGAGGAGAGAGGAGCAGGCATGAGTGGCAGAGTAATGGCATGTTGAAGAACCTTTGAATACAGATGAGTGGCAGTGGGATTGTATGGCTAAAACAGAGACAAAGTGGCGGAAATAATGGGGCGTCGAGAAGCGTTTGAAAAGGTGAAATACAGAGGAAGCAGAGTGATAACTGGCAGGGGATTCCAGGATAGTGCTACAGCAAATTTTAAATAGATTAATGTTATATGCCAAACAACTCTAAAGAAATATAGGAACCAGATGGCAGCATTAGATAATTGTCGGGAAACGTTTGAGGTGGTGAAGCAGTTTACATTTAGTAGAAAGGAAGGTTTCAAACAGGTTGGATGGGTTATTAGTAGATGCTGAAACTCTATTGGAGATAAAGACTATTGACATACATGAAATGGCTTTATATCATTTCATCAAAAACTTACTTCATAAGTGAGGGACTTTGTCCGCACACCTCCCTTACTTATATATGTACTAACTTCATGGTTGCACAACCAAAAAATAAAAACATCACACAGTGAATCAGTACTGGAGAGCGAACACAGTCATCTACAACTCTGGGAATACAATATGATGCTAACCATTGCAGTTTACACATACTCTGCTAAACTTCCATAATAATTCACCAATAATTACACCATCAGATTGACTTCTACACTTTTCAATGAAATGAGTTTAGATGAAATAAACTTTAGATGAAATTATATTAACCCATCAGAAACAGAATTGTCAGATGATATCTATGGTTCCAATATTATGGAAAGGGGATAACAAGTGTTTGGAGAAGAGAAGATGGAACTTGAGTAAGTAGAGAGATTAGATCAAATACAGTGCTTACAAAAGATGCCTAGGGAGGGAGTTATAAGGATTAAATGAGAAAAGGCTGATATTAAGTAATAGAATGGAATAGAGACTGTTCACAGGGTGGAAATAATAGAATAGACAGGATATGAAATCAGATGGTGCCAAGATTATATGTGGCAGAAGAGACAAATCTGTAATAATAGCAAATAAATATGAACAAAGAGGAGGAGACGAGTGGCAGTACAGACAGAATCAAGGAGCTGCAAGAGGAATTACATGAGCTGGAAGAACAACAAAGGCACAAGTGGAGCAGGGTGCAGGGTGCAGACTGGTAGAGAGCTAAGGGGGTAAATAGATGAGAAGTTACTGAAGTACAATTTAAAGGCTCCCCGAATGTAGCACGGGACATTTATAGCCCAGAAACAGGATGGCACTATGAACCTTTTCTCTGACCCACTGACAGAATTTAAATAATAATAATAATAATTATTGTTATTATTAAGTATTTAAATATTCCCTACCTGCTTTCTTAACAAAACTGAAATCCTAATTCCATGGTGACATTAGCTAATGTTTCACTGTTTAATCATTTAAAAAGTGTGAATACAGATGAGCATCTCACCATGATATTCGAGAAACTTTCAGTTGTCATTAAGGATGAAGATGGTTCCAAATACTGGCAAGGATCATACAGGAGAAAGTAGTGCCCTTAAAGCACACAATAAAACCAACAAAATGCACTAAATGGCCATGTAAGACAATTGCAGTCAATACACTTACTTCACTACTCTACAGCAGAACTAGATGATGAGCCGGTGATCGGATGGAGAAGGCTGAACATCACAACACTTGAGAAACGAGAATCTGTGCCTCTGAAAGGGCTGAGGGAAAGGGTGAGTGCAGTAGTTATAAATAATATGAAAATACTGCAGCAGCATTCACTTAACATAGTGTCTTCATTTGGGGAAGAGGTCAATGAATACTGTCTCCCTCCAGGCATATATTCATATCAGTGGAGGTCTTTGTGAACAAAGAATGAATTATAGACTACAGTGGAAAATGTCAAGCCTTTAGTTAGAGCAATATACAACTACGATTTACTGATAAGTTTTGAGTAGCCCTTTATAAAAAATAAAAAAAATACCTTGAAGCAATATATAGAGTCTCTAGACAGTTTCAGATGCAGGGAGTAAAAGCCAGCATTCTATATCCTTGTCAACAGAAGGAATGGTATGGTGTTTCAATTATAAAATTAGGGCATGGTTGTTTTCTGATCTCAGAAACCATTCTGCTGCTAACTGGGGTAGTGTAAAAGCCACTATAAGCATGAATTTCTATAGAACTTGATTCCTGAAGCCTTCATCCATCAGGTAGTTCAAGGCTAAATGTGTTGCAATTACTTTACATTCAAAAGAGTTGCATTCAAATCTAATGCAAGCATACAGACTATAAAAGAAAGTGGTCAGCTAAATATTATACAAAATGTTAGTCACTTTGTGCAAAAAAAAGTTCTTTTTTTTACAAGTTCTGTTTCTGATCATATTTTGGTGCTATGGCCTCTGAAGCTCAATAACGCCAAATACCATATTTTAACATGAGGTAAAAAGCTCAAAACTGTCACTGTTTCTTAAGAAAGGTAGAAATAAGAACATTTGACTTTATTGTTACGTTGTAATATTCAGAATCTGCGGAGCTAAATTTAGTTGCACTACAAGTGAGCTTTCAGAGTATGCAGTGGGTCTCTTCATGCCGTACCTCACTCAGATTGTTGCATTAGGATCATCACTGCATGATGATATGTATAGTATACCTTCTACTCTGTGGGCTGGGGGACGATTACTAACCATCTCCAAGATACAGCCCCTTGGTTCATTACTCCAGAGTGTATGTAATGCATGCCAAAGGGAGTGATCTCCCAGCTGAGTGTGCAGATCCTAGATCATTATTATACTAAGGTTGGGGAAGGGGAACCAAGTGCAACTATTACACAAAAATCAATCTATGAAAAAGCATGCAAGCAATGAAACAAGCCAGACCCATCCTTTTCACAAGCTCAGCTACTTACATTTGTTACAGACAGTACAATCAGAAGCTAATATGCAACAAAAGATAACATATACAGCAATGGCTATGAAGAATAAAACCCCCAATACTGTTATTACAAGGAACTAAGCTAAAAATCAGGGATACATTCAAAATGATAAACAAAGAGTTTCCACAAGTTTTTTTTTTTATCGTGTTCCAGATGGGCAAAAAGGTGATTATTATTATTATTTCATAAGGAAATAAACAACAGAATCAGGAGATATAAGCCACATGGGAAGATGGATAATCTGGAAGGGAACAATTTGAGAGAAGAATATAGCAATAACAAATATATACTCACCCAGTCTGGATGATGTTACTTTTTTCCATCAGTGCTTTCTAATATACACAATCAAGTTGTGATATGTACTCACAAATCCTTGGGGATGACTTTAACACTATACTTGATGCAAGCAGGGACAGGCTGCATGGTAAAAAGGAATAGGTTACTACCTCACAACACTAGCCAGTACAGGAAATTACTAATAATAACTGGATAGACATTTGAAGACAAACCCATGAAAATGTGCAGTTTGGAGAAAGTGTTGCTTAGATATATATATATATATATATACACACACACACACACACACACACACACAAACACTGTAATGTGGATTTATTAAGGGTATAAAATCAATAGATTGTGTCTTTTTTAAGCTTCCTGCAGAGATGCAACAATAGTGCAGGAGGTTTGGGAATTGTTTTATTTAACATCCAAAAAGCCCTTCATTCACTCTGTTGACTAAACCTTTGAGTCTGTCAATTAAACTTTTTATTTGATGTTTTAAAGCAAAGGAGAGAGCTTTGCTCAGCAGATAAAATATTATATGGTATCACTACTTCTTATGCACCGATTAATGACATAGTATGAAAATCAGGGAGAATTAGTAGGAAGGACTAGAGAATGTTGCCCACTCTCTCCCCAGGGCTGTTCCTTTTGGTCACTGAGGAACTAGCTCCAAATGTTATCAGGAAATTAGCGTTTATATCATGTTATCGAAAGACTGAAATAGCGAATGCTATTTCATCGAACCTAAAATATCTAAACTACATAATATCGAACATTCAAAACAGCAAATTATTTCCTTGGGAAAAAATTTGCTATTCCGATACACATATACACAACACAAGCACACCAAAAAAAAAACATCAATACACACACATAAACTTATAATCCTACAGCTAACCCTACACTAAACTATACAGACACTATCTATCCACTAACCTAACCCAAACCCTAACCCTAAGGTCCGTCACTATCGCACACTCACCTAACCCACGCCCTAACCCTAACTCACTTAACCAGCCCCTAACCCTAATTCACCTAACCTGCGCCCTAACCCCAACTCACCTAACCCACACCCTAATCCTAACAACCATACAATCGCACACTTACCTGAACCTGACCCATAAATTTCCACCACAGCACTGAAAATAGCGAAGCCACAGAACCGGCCAACCGAATTCTTTCCCTAGGAAAGAATTCGGTGTTCTGCAGCTTCGCTATTTTTAGTGTTCACTCAAAACAGGTCGATATTAGAACATTCAAAGTTTTAAAACTTCGATGTTCTGATATAGACCCGGAAATTAGATTACATGAATAGCTGGAAAAGGTCAAGGCACTTCTTGGTTTAGAATATATGCTGATGATTACATTTTATTGGCAGAAAAGGTAGAAGTAATCTTTTTACATTTGCTTAGCATTTTTGTGGGGGGTGTCAGGCTTGAGCTTAACCTAAACAAAAAGTGACTGTTCTGCACAAGCCCAAGCCCGAAAAAAGGAGGACATGGTGATATTAAGGAGTTGGACTGCTCAGAGAACTTAGGTCTCAGCTGTGACTCGGACTTTATAGTCTATAAAATGGTGAACAAAATAGAAGAAAAGGTCTATGCTAGCCAAAAAAGCTTAAAAGTTCCAAACAGAACACTAAGTAGCACAAAATTAACGATACTGGATACTGCTCTTGGATAAAAAACTTGTTTTAATATCACCATACCATACACATAAGATGGATTTCGGGCGTTTGCCTTCATCATCAAAAAATACATCATTGTTCCTTATACTGAATGAATGTTGAAAAATTCTTGTTTTTAACATTGATTGGTTTTTTCAACATAAAAAAATTACATGAACTGCATTCTGCTATATATATACTAAATCTCCACCATTCTCTTGTCATATCCTCTATCTTTCCTATGTATCCTTGAAGTGAATCCTTTCTCTACTGAATTAAGCAGACTAGTGGAGTGAAGGTATTCTATAATCTGTTTTCAGTTCACTAACATCCCATCCCATACAACAAAAATATCATCTCAATAGGAAACGGGAAAGCTTCCATATGTTATCATCATATGTTATCACAAAAAACTTCGTGCATGGCTATCCCCTGCGCCTGTCTATATGCAGAATCTCCTAGGAAGATATTGTTCTCCAAAAAAAAAATTAATTAATATAAAATCAAATCTGCCCATAATCATTGTTTATTATAGTGAAAAGGTTGTTTACATCAAGTGGCTTAATCAATCAATCAATCACCAGTCTCCTTCTACTAATCTTACCAATCAGGCAATAATAATAATGCCCTTTTATGAACTTTAGGCAAGGCTTTAAATATGGTGTCAAAAGGGGCAATAAACAGAAATTCAAACAATGAGGACGTTATCATTAAATTATCGCTAAGCCACCTCAACCTATTGTGAACCCTGTCAATAGTATATCTACCGGATTTATCCTAGTGTATGTATGTGTGCATCTGATAATAAACTCTTCAGCTTGTTCTCCATTCAGTGTCTAGTAAACAATAATGCCTAAACAATCAGGGGGAATACATGCAATTAATGTCATAACTATGCCAGTTAATTTATTGAGGCATTCCCCAGTCCCTGATGGACATTTAGAACTTTAGGGTGTTCATAAAATAATAGAAGATGATATTACTCACCATTTATTACTAATCCTCAAAGGTTTGTCTTAGAGCAAGCGTCATCATTTATGTATGCCAGGGAGTTGTTTCAGGCTACCTTTGCTTTTGTCTGTGTTTTTTCACTATTACTATTGTTTATCCATTCTGCTCTTCTCATAAGCATTCCAAAAGTTTACTCCATGTCTCCCTCCTTCAGTGTCGCATGTCTGTGATCTGCCTGTGAAACGTGCTCATTACCCCATCTCGAGGGACTGGTATTACACCTAAGCTATGCTGTAGCAGAATACAGTCACATTAGTGTAGAGTGAATCACCATGGCCAGACATATGTATGGATAAGCACAGTCTGATGTCTTTGTATGCATCATTTTTAGTATTATATGTCTGCTTAGCACTTGTATATGTACCCCTTCCCACCTGTGCAAATTATGATCACTGCCTGCCATTTAAACATTGCTACTTTTGTTGGCTAAGTATGATGCATAGCAAGCCAGCCTATGCATGGGTAGACACAGTCTAGTGTTTTTGTATGCATCAGTTTTACTGTGTGGTTTATTGCTTAGCTGTCATATAATTATGTTGTGAACCCCATCTTGTAAAGATACACAGTAGAACTTCCAGACAGAAGTTTATAATAGTTATAGCAACCCCTAACATTATTCACTAGCTTATGCCTAAATATGAACATCTGGCTGGATACAGATCTAAGGGGGGTATAGCACTGCTACATAATGTTTAAACATTTCTGAATCCACTATGCTTTTTTTGCCTCATTAGCATATCCATCAATTCATTATACAGTTATTAGTACATAACATGACCAGTCATGTTTGCTTATTTATTTATTTTGGCTAACCACTTTGTGCAACTGTGCTATAAGAAGTGGACACATCCTGCACATGGCCACTCATCAAGGAAATTCTCATAATTAAATTTGATGAATGTTAATGAATTCCCCCAAAAAAATAAGTAAAGCAAAATGAATAGTAAGAGCAGGAAGATCAGTCTATTCAAAAACGAGAAACAATATTAGAGAAATCTCCACTTCATACAGCTTACACAATATGACAGTAGTTCTACCCCCACAGAGTTAACTCATCTAAACAAGAGAGTGTTTTGGACTTTGACATAATGTAGTATGGTGTCTTTTTGATGCAAAAGAATCAGATGATGAAGTCCAACACCATTACTGATTTGCTAATAGTGCTTCAGACAAATTTGAGATCAGAAAGCATTAGCTTGTCCCCAGTACCACTTAGTGTGAATATTAACAGTGTAAGTCCATCACTGGACTCCCATACATACAGCAATAAGATTGCACTTATAGATGCTATATAAAACAATCAGTTGCATATTAATTTTAACAATGTTCTTGCAACTTATCTACCAGTACTATACCTGGAAATCATTATATTGCACAGGGAAACTAATGAAACTTAGAAATTTTATTTCTAACAAGACCAAGGATGCAGTTCAACTACATAAAAATTAAATTAAGAGCCTTAAGTGGAACAAATTTAAATGTAGACTCTGTTTGTAGTGATAAACTCAATAACGTTGGGATAAAAGAGTGTCTAACTGATGAAAAGCTAACTTAACCAATGAGATGGAATTGTTTGAGACTATATCAAATTGTGTCAAATGAGGTTGTTAAAGTGGAATAAAATAAGGATATAAAAACTGATATACTTGTACTAAGTGACTCTGTGCTTAACACACAGGAAACTGAGTGACACCGATACATTCAGGATCACAGTTTCATTTTTTACAAGATCTCAAACTAACTGACATTCTACCACTATTGACAAGATTACTTATGTGACTACAACTATAAGTACTTTCTTATACATCATGGATCAAAGTAGAGATTGCTTGTGGAATTTTACCTTCACAAAAGTAGAAAGAATATAAATTTACTAAAACCTTTATCATTAATAGTTGGTTAATCTGGCCAGCTACAACATGTTCCTTAAAATTGCTCACACATTGTGAAGAGTTTCCCTATAACCAATATATATTCTCAAAAAATGTGTTTCATTTAAGTGACTATGTTATTTCAGCAGCAAGGTCAAGGATTTACTTAACTTTTACTTAGGACTAACAAGTCTGCAGAAGATAACGCAAGATTCAGAGTTTCTCATCACACTGTAAAGATTTCCTTTTTTCTAATATTTGAAGTTTAGGGAATAAATATATTGAATTAAATAGTATAATCAAAACATACAACATTTGTATTAGAGCTATTGGAGAAGCATGGGATGTTACTAACTTACTGTTCTCGGGATATACAAAATATGAATGTTTGAGATCTAATAGGCATGGAGAGGGAATTCTCTTCCTACTGAAAGAGTCATACACATGAGAGTTGGTCTACATTAACAACTTACAGGAAATTTTAGTAGTTGATATTTAAGTGTTTTGAGGTGAAGAAATATGATTAGTACTTACCTACAGAAAACTTTCTATGGGCTCATTCATTCATTGTAATTATATTTTAACCACAAATAATTATCTAGCACATGTCCAAGTGATTTTAATGGGAAATCTGAATTGTCTAAAAGTAAACTGCCCCTATTATACATCTTGTAGAAACACTGAACACAAATCCATATACTTAATTTCATTTCATTGCTTTTCATAAAAGACTAGATTCCCTGTACTAGTACAAACAAGGGAAGCTATCTTAGATATCTTTGCTACCAACTATGAAAAGATAGTTACAAATGTTCACACTGCCCCACCTTTAGGAAATGTACATCATTAACTCAACACAATTTTAATTAGTTACTGAACTGGGGAGAAACAGGATAGTTTGACCCCAATGCAATTTCTTATTAAAATTTACATTTATGTCTATGAGAATATTTATTGGACAGTTTGATCCTGGACTATTTGACACCAATTAAATTTAATAAAAGCACTTTAATACTTCATAATTTTATTAGGAATTTTAGATAGAAATGCAATTGATTATGTAACATTTTAATACGTAAATGTTTATTTAACATATTGTTTAATATCTAAATATAATTAATTTAATTAACAATAGTTTTTAACAGAACAATGAAATCAATCATGAAATTTACATAGGAATACAACATATTTAACTAGCTTATTTGAAGATTTATTCAGCGTATATTTTTTATGTTTTAAGCGTATGTTTTATTCAATTTTAAGCATTTGTTATTAAAGCTGGTTTTATTCTTCAGACAGTGTTCTGCTTTTTTACTTTGCTAATGTGAGTTCTCTATGATTGCACCAGGTTATAGATAAGCAATGCGAATAATATTTTTTTTCTGTTTAATGACGGGTTATTTTCTGCACAGTTATATATGATTGTCATATTTTTTCGCTATGCTTGATAAGTGTTAGGAACTATGATAAAGCCTTGTTAGCTAGGTAGTAACAGTAGTATCAAACTGTATTTAAAGTGTTACAGATCTAGATATGGAATATCTTAATGTAGGAGTCAAAACATCTGGGATCAAAATGTCCTGTACTCAAACTGGGTTAAGAAAAAATTGATTATTGTTTTATTGAATACACTATAATCATGGGCATTCTGTCAGACACCAAATGGTTGATGAGACTAGCAATGACTTTGACTAAGGATACTTTACATTAGAAAACACTCTCAGAGTTGTCTCTAGATAAAACTGTTACTACTGTTTTAGGAAATAGTGCAAAAAAAATAAGCTCTTGTGTTGGTGGAATTCTACATTAGTCAAACTGTACAAAAGAAGACGAAATGTGCTTTTATATTATAGAGGGAATACTCAACACTTAGAATAAAATCTAAATTTAATAAGATTTGTAAATATCTTAAACAATAAAAATCAGACAAGAAAAAAAAACTATTAGACAAAACATGCCTAATAATACAAAGTAGAAAGAACATTACTATAAATATATCATCTGTGAAACTCTGGTTCAACATTCAATTGAGTATATAATCAATAAGGGTCCAATAGTTACTGAGCCAAAACATATTTTGGATGTTTAACAAATATCCATGTTATGCAATCCAGAAATGGTTTCTTCAACAAACATACAAGATACATTTTTAAATGGAAAGATCCTTGCACATTCATTTCTAAAAATGTCCAAAGTATGTATTCCAGGACTAGACAATATTCCTGCTATCTTAATTTCTAAACTTCTCTTTGTACAATACTTTATACAATATTCAATGGATTTTTAAAGATGATGTCCCTGATTCAAGGAGAAAAAATAATCTCACAACCATCTTAAAAAGGGCAACACACTTTGCTGCATATCTGTTTAAACTGTGCAACTGTTTTTTTTAGACTTAGTGAATTCAATCCTTACCTCTGTTCTGATCTTGTGTGGCTTTCAGTTGCCCGTCTCTAGTATAAATTTGATATTGGACACTCCCCCAACTTGCATTACATCAGCTCATTCTACTGTGTACAGTGAGATCAGTTAAGAAGGCCCACACCTTGAGCATCTCAACCTTGAATTATCTTCTGTCTCCTCACTTTTTACTAAAACAAAAAAGTGTGCCTCTTCCTACTTCATTTTGCTGCTTGTGCTTAGGAGATCAACTGCATTTAGCTTGCCACATTTATTACTACTCTTCAGTAGCCTTATTAACTCGATAACAGTATTCTACTGAATTGCTGCTTTGTTGGAGCTGTTTTTACAATTGTGATTGTGAGCTAATGTATCACATCTGCACTGTTTTAAAGCAATTTATAGATTAACTATATTTCATTGATATCTACTGCAATTCATTACTGTTTAACTGAATTTTGCTGCATTTCTTTACTGTTTAACTGTATTTTCTCATACTGTGAGTTCTGTTCTTCTGCCTGTAAGTGGTTAACCTGTGCTTCTTTGTGAGTTTGTTACTGTGTTCTTAACCTTAAACTGAGCAGCATAGTCTAGATACAGTTTTGCTGCATCTAGAGCTGCAGCTGCATGGTTTTTAACCCTTTTTAAGGTATTCCAGCTACAAAGTTTCCCTTAGTAGCACTTGTGTGACCACCCAGTAGTACTACTCTTAGACCTTCCACCCTTAACCCTCTTAGGTCTTTCTGGCCTCTCTCCCTCAGTTTCTGACAAATACAGATGGACAATTTCCTACAGTTTATCCTGCTAGTCTGGTTGATATGGGCATCCTGAGAGAGTGTGGCAACTGCCTCACGTACACAGACAACCTTCTACTACCACCACCTAGAAACACAATTTGTGAGAGATACGATTACATCAAGATCCTAGAGTCAATGCTCTCTCCCCACAAGCCAGTATATCAGGTATAAACACCACACTTCAACCACCACCCACACCTACACAGCCCCCCCCCCCCATGCAGAGGTTCTCAGCAAAAACATACGCAAACAAAAGAGACCTCCAAGGCAATTGTGAGACACACAGATGTGTCCCTCACAAAACTGGATAAGGAGAAAGTCACGGTTAGTTGTTTGTCAGGTGCCAGAATCTGCAATATTACCCATGTACTCAAGTTTCTCAACAAGTACTGTTATGACTCTGTCATAATCCATATTGGCATGAATGACTTGAGACGTACCTCCCTGGGCTATATGAAGAGAGACATGATTGAACTCGCTAAATGTGTGTTCCAAGCAGGTATGTTCCTAGCCTTAAGCAGCATTCTGCCATCACCCAGAATGATGCCTCAATACAAACAGAAGATGATTGAGTGTAACAATCAGCTTAGTTTCTGGTGTCATTCCAAGAGGATCCAGTACCTGACAGCCTGGGATGACATGACTGGCAAACCATGATGCTTTGTCAGTGATGGCTTGAATCTGTCTCCCTTAGGCTTCTGGCAAAGGCTCTTGCCTCCCCCAAAGTGCCTTTTTAGGCAATGCCATAAGGTCAAAAATACCAACATAAACGCTAGGAGTCTAAACAAGAAACTGCCCTCATTGCAAGCATTTTTAACCCTGGAAGATGCTGGCATTTGTTTAGTCATACAAACCTGGTTCAAAGCTGCAGAGAGCACTCCAGCCATACCAGGTTACTCATCCTATCATACATTCAGACCCCAAACCATTGGCAGCAGAGCAAAAGGAGGTAGAGTTGCAATATTTATAAAAGACATACACACCTGCAGGCTGATCAAGCAGTATGATGCACAGGAGACACTCCAGGTGCAGTTAAAAATTTACAAGACACCTATTCAAATCATAACTAGCTATAGGCCTCCAACTTTGACTCAAGATGCCCACTCCACCTATCTGGACCTCTTCGAATCTATCAAGATTCAACCCTTTACCCTGATCCTGGGTGACTTTAACTATCCAACCACAAAGTGGAAGAAATACTTATGCCAAAACACAAATGGCCAGAGAGTCCTTGATTTTGTCAATGCAAATGCCTTCGACCAGTTGGTCGACCCCCTCACAAGAGTTGAAAATATCTTTCACTTGGTATAAACCAACATGAGTAACCACTGCAGCATCCCTACAGTGTCATCATCCCTGGTAAGATCCAACCACAAAATGGTCACTTTCGAAGTCACCATCTCCCCTAACCCCCCCCCCCCCCAGCTAGGGTCAAACAAAAAACCTCTCTAAAGCTTATTACAACCTCCTGAGGGGAAGGTATAAACAGCTACACAGCCCCCCTCCCCTCCATTGGGACTGGCACATATGTCCATACCTACACCAAAGTACTATATAAGAATTTATATAGCTGCATGGAATCAGGAATATCCAACATGATGAAACTGATCCAGGAAATTATAGACCCATCAGCCTAACTAGCCTGATCTGCAAAGCTATGGAGTTGATTATCATGGACCTCATTAACAAGGACATTGGCAACCTCCAAACACAAAATCCAACACAATCTGGTTTCTTCAAGGGGAGGGCATGCCTGTTAAAAGCTGGTTAACTTCTTTGAGACAGTCACCAAAGCCATGGACAAGGGGAAGATGGTGCACAGCATCTACCTTGACCTGGCCAAAGCCTCCAATACTATTCCCCACTCAGGCATTCTCTCAACTAGGCATCAATCCATATGTTACCAAACTGGCTCACTGATATAACCCACAAAGTCAAAATAGGGGAAGCAACCTTAAGCAGAAGACCTCTAACAAGCGGTGTACCCCAGGAATCAGTCTTGGGCCCTCTGTTGTTTGGGCTATACTTTTCTGAGGTGAAAGCCAAAACCAGTGGGCTATGGATGACCAAGTTTGTAGATGAGTGCAAATTGGGTACTGTCATCAATTCCTCTAGTGATGTGGACATCCTCCAAGAGGGTCTCACCTAAACAATTGACTGGTGCCAGAAACATGGCCTCAAACTGAATCCAAAAAATGCATCATCATCCCCTTTGGAGTGAGTGACGTCCCCACAAATCATAACATTAATAATATGGTCCTAAGCACGCACTTGGTTGTTAGGGACTTGGGCACCCAGGTTGATAGCAAACTGACTTCTGACCACCATATTGCCTCCATTGTACAGAAAGCTTTCTATGTGGCCCACCTCATTAGTAAGGGTATCTCATCCAGGGAAAAGGTGGTCATAACATCCTTCTATTCTTCCTTCTATTCTTCCCTTATAAGACCTATTATTGAGTACCTCACAAAACACATGCAGCAGCTGGAGGGACCACAGAGGTTCCTCACCAGGAGAATCCAGGGCCTCAAACATCTACCCTACGCAGATAGGCTAAAGGCCTTGTCCCTCTACTTAATCTCCTACAGACTCCTCAGAGGTGACCTCTGTCTGGCATACAAAGCAATCTCAGACCACTCCTTGATGGGATTGCTGCATATTTGCAAATCAAGCTCCACTCGAGTAACCCACATGCGCTACCTCAACCTGGTCTGTGACACCAATAGGACTTGTTGGCATAACAGATTTGTGTCCCAGAGACTCCCCCTTTTGTGGAATAGACTCCCTCTCCACATCAAACAGAGTACCTCATTAACCATTTCTAAGTGCAACCTGGAAAACTGGATGGGGAACAGAAAATACACCCCTTGGATTCCACCTGTGTCCCTGTTGGACAGTGGCATAGGGAGCTGATATGTTGGAACATGGGCTAAATTCTTGACTAGGCATGTAAAAGCCTCAGGACCAATAGCCTAGCAACTTCCTATGATCCTATGACGATCTTATGAAATTCAAGACTATAGAGATATAAGTATTTGAAAATTTTAATTCAGCTGTTAAAAGTGAAAAAGAAAACAGTGTTTTCACTACTGACATAGGTCAACACAGATATACTCTCAGAAATCTAGCTGAATTGTATGACCAAGTCAGTATAGATGTAGATATGAAAATCTCAGAGCTAGAATAAGTTTTTGATCTTGTGAAAGAGGTTGACACACTATATTGTCATTCAATACACAAGACCTTATCTGCTTATAATTCAGTCACTAACACTATGCCAGGGTAATCCTATGGCTAGGCTTGTAAAGGTCCCAGGGCCATTAGCCTAGTACATACCTTTGAACCTATAACTAAGGTCAGGTGGCACTATGCCAGGGTAATCCTATGGCTAAGCTTGTAAAGGCCCGAGGGCCATTAGCCTAGTAGACACCTATGAACCTATGGATAGACAGTGGGCTTACTCATAGTACCTAACACATCACTATGCAAGGTGACCTATAGTTATGGGTGCCCCTCAAGGATCAGTTTTTGGGCTCCTTTTTATTTAAGTCATATTGGATCAGCAAATATGCTGATGATAGCAAAACTGGATTTATAGTTATGTCAAGAGATGATATAAATGGAATAAACAACTACTTGCAAGGTATTATAAAATAGACAAAGATTGTAGTTTTCAGTTTTATTAAAAACAAGTCATATAATGCTTTTGGTAAAACCTCGACTAAACATACCAATATTCCCAAATGGATCAATTCTTAAAGAGATTTAAGAATCACAATTAGAAACAAAATCTCATTCTAGTAACACATAACCACTATCAGGAGCAATGCATTAAGAAAAATAAGATTTATGTTAAAATTTAGGTCATTAAGGGATGAAAATAATATGACTCAGCTGTACATCATACATTTAAGACCTTTACTAGAATACATCACTTTTTAATATTTATTCATGAGGCAAACTACAAAAGTGGAATCAGTACAGGAGTGATTCTCAGTTTGAGAATTGTTATCAAGAGTGATGCTTAACACTGAACATATTCATAATTCACTACAGATACTCCCATGGGAAAGCTTCCAATGATGAGTTACTGTAGGCCACACTAAACTTAAGTGTGTCATACCCTACCGTGCACAAGTGTAAGAACATAAACTTTTGTATACACTTAAAAAACTTCTCTAAGAAACAGATATATCACAAAAACTATTCTAAGAATGTGGATTAAATTGTCTCAAGATATGTTTCAGTTTAAAGAAAAAATAGGCTTATGTATGGAACTTGAGGTTTTTAATCCTAAGTTCATGTGTTCTTTCATAGCCCTCAGACATAATCACTGGTATTAAAAATGCTTACATGCTCAATTGTCTCTGAAGAGAGATCACATGGGGCTTTTAAGGTCACCTTGAGAGCACAAATAAGCAAATGTTCTTTATTTGCGATTCCACTCATTACAGGCAGACATTTTTGTTACTATACATTTTGATGAAAAGGCGGTTATTGTAGGTGGATTTTTTCTCACAAAGCACATACTACATTAATACTCTCAGAGACAGGAGGACGTCTAATACATTATGAGTGTTACAGGGATGATAAACACTTTGTATGCTAATATGAATGAGATGGTGGCACTGAAACTATTAACAGAGAAAAATGAAGAACGTATTAGCAGAACAGTCTACTAGTGTAAATGAGAAATGGGTAAGTGACAGAAGTGTGATGGATATATCGATTAGAAAGTTATTTCTTATATTGCTGGGAAACGGTCTCTGATAGCAGCTCTCTCAGTTGGCAGGAATATGCGTCTACGATTTCTCTATGGATGATCTTCAGTTCTGTTGCTTCTCTGTCTTGGACCCACTGCTCCAGATGCTGCATTCTTTTTAGCAAGTGCAAACACATTGTTCTAGGGCTTATCCTCATTTATATCATTTTTAAATGCTAATTCAGAAAACCTGCTCTTGCTTATACAGACAGGTTGTCTCTGCACTTAAAGTAATACACATGACAGAACAGAACTAATTACATTTAAAGCCTGCGGATTATGAGAAAATTTGCTACCATGTTTGTTCCAGTAGAGTGCTTGCTAAGTTTATTCCATGAAATTACATCTGTGAGGTAATTATTTGATTACTACAATTCTGGTTCTAACCAAGTAATTACCTCAAAGTCCACCAATAAACTCAAAGATAAAACCTGTAAGTCAGAGGTCATTATATTTATTAACAGAACTTCTCGTTTCACTAATATAATAACAGACATGAGTAGCCAACCAATATCCTACTGCAGAACAGTCTAAGCCCTGCAATTGGTTGTCCTTAGCAACAGGCAGCAGTGCTTTCCTGGCAGTCTTGAATCATATCGCTAAAGACTATGGAAGTTGCAGATATGTGGATCTTCAGTGGTGGTTTCTTTTCCAGATGTCTTTTACTTTAATTTCTACCAGGAACCCATACAGAATTGTGGACAGTAATGACAGTAAATACTGGCCATAGCAGAATTACTTTTACTACAATCAATGTGTGTGTGTGTGGGCGGGGGGGGGGGGGTGGACGTCCCTGCTGCAGCAACGTCAAATCAATTGCTGTGGTTTTATTATTTTTTTAATCACTTGGCTGTTTAGAAGACAGTATACAGATGAAAGCAAAGAACAGTTGTGATGTTAACAGTAAAGGGATTGTTGATGTGGCTTGGGAGGTGCTTGGGATTGGGAGAGAACACTGTGTCTGAAAAGTAACAAATTAAAATAACAATTACATTTTTTCTAGCAGAAATCCAGATAGAAATGTGGGCAGTGGTAAAAGAACACACTGCCCAGTGCCCCATATAGTTTTAATTATTTATTTTTATTTCTTTCGTTTTTATAGCACTTGATAATGGGGGTTGAGGTACCCTATAGCAGCAAATAGAAATACATTACTGTGGTTATTTTATCACTCGTGGCAGTTACACACAGAGATGATTCTGCAATTGGCTGTCTGTTTATGTGGAGGGGGGTAAGCAAGGCTATGTATGAATGCAAAAGGGCAATTGCATGACTTATGCAAAACAATAATTGATACATCCAATTCTCGGGTAGGATGTGTGTGTGTATATATATACTAGGAGCAAGAGGTTGAAATAAATTATATGGTTACTGCTTCTTTCACCTTCCTCACAACAGAATTTTACAGGTGTACAAAGAATGCAGTTGCCTTTTTGGAGAAGTATGCAAGAAGGTACAATGCACAGGAATGATGAGTCTCATTACATGATCATTCTCAATAAAAAATTATATGCTATGTTGGGGCTAGTGTATATGCCTGACAGCAGCAACATACAATATGGTATAGTGGCCATTATGTTTTTATTTTCGTCTCAATATGACATTAGAAGGGTACAGAATGTGGATATAATTTGGGGGAAAAATAAGTGATGTATGAAAGCAAATGGCAGTTACAGGATCACTTCTGAAATATTACCGATATAGTTTGCATTTATGTGTTTCCTTCACAGTCAAAGATAGCGTAACCCTCTCCAATGGAGCACATTCTATTGGATTAGTATATATGTGTTTTGCACTGGCATATCTTGTTAAAAGTCTTAGGATTTTTTATTGTGAACTGCCTAATACAGTAATGACAATTGTTTGAGACATAATATATTAAATATATAACTTGTCAAATGAACAATCAAATAGTAAACTACACAGAGCTGTTAACAGTTATTGAAAATATAAATTCTACTTTATCTGAATTAAAGCTAAGTTAAACATATATTTATAATGGGAAAAAATCATCAACAAAATAAGCTACAATTATAAAAAATGTATACTGTGCAGCCAACATTATCCAATTATTATATACTTACCATGTTATTTGCAATGTATCTAATAATACATCTAGGATAGGTCAAAATGTATAACTTATAACTTCTTATTTTACAGTTTAAAGATAAAGGACATATATTTATTATTTATACTAATAAAACCATGTCTATTCCAATTTCTAATTATACTTTTCTTAGCATCTGCTAGAATTATCCATAACAATGACATTGTATTGTTTTAACAACACATGGAAAAGTACTCTGGGGAGGTAGTAATGTTTCATCTGGGCATTTGGATTTATTCAGTGCTCTGCTTCCATTTCATATCAATGGTTATCTATGTAATTGGATATTCAAAAATATATGTGCCTCACCAGATTTTTGCTCATTACATCTCTGGTCATGTTGATGCCCCTGTTTGTCGCTGGCAAGTATATCCTGCATACAACGTTGTTCCTAAAAGATTGCAAGCTTCTTACAATGGTGATTAGACCTATGGGAGAGCAAGAAGTTGTATGTTGCATTTTCTCCCTCTTCTCTGAGTTTATAAAATCACAGTCATGGTAACAAAGGTTTTTGTGTTTTGCTACCTTAGGATGGTTGCTGTTGCCTCCCAAGGTTTTAGCTGTTTTGTGTCTGAATGTCTGCATTTCACTTAAACAAGATATGATTGTTCTTAGCAGATATTGAACCTTTATTTTTTGAAGATTTAGCTAATTCTGTATGGTGTATAAAAAGCTTTATGTCTATGTATATAGCTACATTTAAAAGTCTCGAACAATGCTGAAGATGTACCTGCAGGCAATTTCAGAGTAATGGAACTTTTTGAAAAAATCAAATAAGTTTCTGTATAAAGTATTTGATGATGAAATTGAAATGTTCAATAGGTGTTATCTGTAACAGTGAAACAAAGAAGATATATAACTAAATTATGAATTTAGTTATACATAACAGTAGTGTAGGAAATTCTTTTTTCTGATAATAGCACTATTATTCTTTTTATTTTTTCAAAAATGGTTTCCAATGTTTTGTAAATACTACAATTCGATATTGTTTATTTCAAACTTAGTATATGTTTCAGTCAAATACTGGACATTTGTATTATTAATGCAACTAAATTCATAACTCAGCTTTTCCGCCTGCCGTTGCTTTTACTGGTATTGACTGTAGAGAGTTCACTAGTGTCTTATGTTAACTTTCACCTACACACTAACCTGGTGCGTATATCCTCTCCTGGTGTGCATCAGATGTTTCTGCTGAAGGCAAACATTCTGAATGTATATACATCAGATTCCATACATGTATTACAACATTTCAGCCATTGTTATTTCTATTATTTCTAGCAGGCTTCCGGGAATGATCGTTCCATTTCACAACACTGCTTGTTGAACAGTACACTGTCTCATGAAGAGTTAACCAACTTAGAAATGATTACAAAACATAAAACCCCATATTAATCAAACCATAGAGATCACACGATTAGTAATCCAGGCCAAATAAAAAATAAACTTTATACTATAATGTATAACTTGCTATAATACAATAAAAAATATATTAAGTCACATACAAACACTTCCATATGCAAAGTTTTGTTGCCCTTAATTTATACTTGTGATCAAAAGCTTTTCTTTTATTCCTGCAAAAATAATTGTAGTATTCAATAAGATTTGCTTATAAACATGTCATGCCTCAAGCTGTTTTTTTCCATTCATCAGCCCTTTCACATGCCAGAACATTTAGTAAAACAAAAAGTATAAACCTATTGAAATGTACACATCTCTTTTTCAAAAATACTTGAAATGCTTGAAAATTTGAACTATTTGATAATAATCAACTGATGGGACAGTCTGACTTTTTTCAGAAATTCATTACAGATTCAGACTACCTGGCAAATATATAAAATCCTAACTAATATAGTGTATAATTTATTTATAATTAAATGGGAATCTATAAGTTGTGGCCATATTCTTGCATTTCACATGTGTATTTCATATGGTGTGCCATGGCATTGCATGGCACTGAAGATGATACTGAATTGTAGACTGTCAAGTACCTTGATCAAATAAGATGACAGTGTCTTAATTCTATATTCATTTTTACAGACCTGCAAATGCACAAACCACAATAAAATGCCTTTTGTTTAACTGGGGTTCCATAAGGTTCAATTTTAGAACTTTAATTATGAAAATGATATAATCTCCATTTATTTGGCCAATATATTACATAGGGTATATTTTCAGATGATGATATTTTTATAGAATTCATGTATCACTGGTTTACAAAAGAACAACAGATTTTTAAGATAATCCTATGTGAACTCAGGGAAAGCATTTCTCTTTATAGTGTTACAACAAACCTCATAAATTTGGGACATACATGTGACCATTACTGAAAGTAATGATTAGAATCTTTATATATTCTTATAAACAAACTCCTTAAAAGTGATTATCTTCTGGATGTTTGACATAAATCTATAGTTTTACCTATACACAAAGAAGGTGCTATAACAGAATCTAGCAAATAAAGGACAAACAGCTTTACCTGCATCTTATGTTAGCTTATGGAATGGTTAGCAACTGAATGCAACTTAAGACACTAATGACCTTCCAATAATACATTTAGAGCATTAGAGGTTTGTTAAAGAAGACTGCCATTTTTGATGTGGTGTTATTCTTGTCCTCAACTGTGAATGAGCCTACATACAATATATATGTTTGGGACCTGCTAAACTATTCAGCCTTACCTTAAATAGAATATCTTAGCCTATTCTACCTTCAATAAAATATTATTTAGCTAAAAGTTAATAGTTACATAGGCAGAGGGAGATAACTGTAAGATAGAAGATGACAGCTCGTTATAGCCACAGCTTAAGCACTGAATCCAGCAATTGTATTCTACAGAATCCATCATAATTCTTGGTGGGAAACACTCTTATTTGTCTTCCATTTGCTTGATATAACTACAGGTAAAGGCAGGCAGATGACTTCATATTAGGAAATAATATTACCACCTTAATGGATGTAAAACATTATAGCACTGGTAATCAAAATAAACACCTTGAATGCTAACAACAAAAATAACATAGGAACATAGCAGGCATGTGATCAAAGGGACCATAAGAAATATAGTCATATACAATTTCAAGCAAACACACTAAAGAGCAGTTGCCATCCTTAAAAG
Source organism: Protopterus annectens (assembly GCF_019279795.1). Taxonomy (NCBI): domain Eukaryota; kingdom Metazoa; phylum Chordata; order Ceratodontiformes; family Protopteridae; genus Protopterus; species Protopterus annectens. Next base: position 960,327,654 of record NC_056728.1, read on the forward strand.
TAAATAACAGTGCCAACATCCCACATCAAGCCGAGACATGTTTAACAAATCCAGTGTTTTTAAACTTCTACACAGAGACAGTTTCCTCTCTGGCAGCCAAGCTAACAGGGGAGCCCTCTTCTTTCACCCTCAGAAATCAAAACCACCCAGGTCCTCTGGTAGAGGCTCCTACAACTAAAATATAATGTGCAAATCATTGCTTCTCATTACTGGGCCCTGAAGTATGGAAAATTCTCCCTGCCAGTCTCATACCCCAAATTTCAAGCGCATCTAAAACATTATCTTCATGATTATGATTAGGCTTAGCACAAATTCTACCACTCAGGAGACATTACCCCACAAAATCTTGCTCTGCTCCATCTCTCTACCGCCTAATAAGTTTATATGGTATAACTTGCAAATGTAGCTAATTCAAGAGTCACTCTGGTTGCGTACATGTATGTGAGTGTGCGTGCATGCGTGTGTGTGTGTGTGTGTGTGTGTGTGTGTGTGTGTGTGTGTGTGTGTGTGTGTGTGTGTGCGTGTGTGTGTGTGTGTGTGTATGAATGTGTGTGTATGTGTGCATGCGTGTATGTGTGTGTGTGTGTGTGTGTGTGTGTGTGTGTGTGTGTGTGTGTATGTATGTGTGTATATGTATGTATGTGTGTGTGCGTGTGTCTGTATGTATGTGTGTGTGCGTATGTGTGTTGTTATGTTTCTTTGTATATATCATCTAGTTCATCAAATAGAGTTTTTTTATGTTTTCCTGTTCAATGGATTTTAGTTCATTCAGCCAAAACTGCCTTAAAATACAAAAAACACTTTTTTTTTTTTAATCCTCCAAACTCCTGCCTCTTACATATTCCAACTCGGAGATCACACAACAGTGGGGGAAAAGGACACTCTCCCTTTCTGTACTGAATGCAAATTTCAAAGCACATTTGACCAAACGTGAGTCATAGATTGCTGTTCAACAAAATGGCATTCAACACACAAGCAACACCCGATGTGTGTGCGCGTGTACAAATATAAATATATATATATATATATATATATATATATATATATATATATATATATACCTCCTTTTGTATGTAGTGACTGTTTTTATGCATACTGTATACTCCTCGTAGTTATGTTACGATAGGGGACTATATGTACGTGTTTTATTTTCTATGGGCTGAGACTGAAGTTGATCTATTGTGCTCGGTGCTCTACACCAGTTTAACAAATTCAAATAAGTAAGGTAATTAATTAATTAAATGTCTGTCTATTCAATCATCAGTACTTGCCTTAAAGGTAGAAAAAGTAGTACTTTGCTTGACCTGTAGAACTTACTTTGTTGGCTATAAATCATTAAATTAGGAGTCTATCACTCCAGGAAGTCTTATTTATTTGTTGGTGTAAATGCAGGTCACTAGTGCACATTGTTTGTACAGCTACTAGTTTGTGAATAAATAGAAGGCCATATAGGATTATGTCTTTCATGGTTGAAAAGCAAAACACAGTTCTCAAAGGATTAGCCAATAGGCTACTGAGTATAAGGGGGATTGTCCTAATCCACTGATTTAGATGAAGGATTCAAAGCTTTAATTTTTTGATTAAAAATGGTTGAGGCCTTTCTAGTTGTGTGATATGCTTGGATTTGTTCACACCAAAGGGGGCACTGTATTCAATGATGGGTCTGATAAGGGAAGAGTACACTGGTAAGATGACTTGTTTTGATCTTGAAGATATTCTATTATAAATGACCTGGGCTGCAAAGGAGGGTTATGCACATAAGTACTTATCACCATATCTGTTTGAAGAGGAGGATCAGTTATACAATATTTGTTTTGTATTTAGCTTTAAACCATTTCAGGTACACTAGATATCTACATATACATGCCCTTTTGCAGCAGTTTAATACCAGAGGATAAGTGACTAACAGTACTTAGCATATAGTTATCAGAAGACTTAGCCAATAACTTTACAAGGATATTGGCTCAGATGGCTGTGAAATAAATGCCAAAGAAGAAAGGACCCAGCAATGATCCATGCAGTAGCACACTAGTTATAATTTTCTGTTTACAGAGAGCACCATGCTGCTTTCCTTACTTGGGAACTGTTAGATAGCCAAAGTTAACGTTTAGATAACATTTCAATAATAGCAGAAAGCCTTAGCCAGGTCAACATAAGCAGAATGTACAGAGTGAGCAATGCCTACTCTCTATGTAACCTTTTCAAAGAAATTTACTTAGCTCAAGAAACAAAACCTACCCTTCACAAAATCAAAGTGAGTGGAGTCTCATTCAGTTAAGTTGCCTGTGTCTGCATAAATGAGTTCTGCTATGATATGTTCCATGACTTTGCTTATAAGGCTGGTGAGGCTGATGGGCCTAATAATTACTTGGATATATAGAGAGGATTGTATGTTGAGGGGCCCTCCTTGAGTAGGGGAGTCAATGTGGCTTTTTGCTGACATCAGGGACAAACTATGTAGACAGACTGAGGCCAAGCAGTTTAAGTAGAGGTTTGGATAGTGCATACTTGGCACTGATGAGAATGCAGCCCAGTAAGTTATTTGGGCACATAAAAACATTATTTTTAGACTTGGACATAAATTCTAAGACTTGTTATAAGGTAATTAAAGGAGGAACTAAATGGTCATGGATTTTAGGTACATGAGATAAAGTTTGCATTAAACTGGTCTGCTAATATACTGGCTACATCCTTGAAATTGAAAGTGTGGCATCATTATGGATAGCTTCCGTGCCTGGTTGAGTATTATTCATTAACTTCCAGACATAACTGAATTAACTAAAGAAAGGTGTGCAGTTTCCTTTGGTATCAGTATTAACCTTAAGTTTATACTTTGTTTTATATTTTCTAATAGTCCACTTAAGCTCCTGTCTATCATGTTTCTGTCTGATCTTCAGGTAGAGGATGTGGATTTCTTACAACTTTTCATTAATTTTCCTTGTTTTCTTTTATAGTTTATTAAAACAGGAGTCCCACCAAAGATTTATTGCTGAATTTACTATTATATTTATGGTATATGGCTACAGATGTTTATATGCAGCTGGTTAGATGTTAAGATGTTAATTAGATGTTAATTTCCCAGGAAATTGTTGGGAATCCTGCATAGGTCTGAAGTTACTTTGGAGATGTCCCTAAAGATGGTCTCATTTGGTAGTGGTGTGGTACCATTAATCCTGACAGAGAAGGTAACTGATTTGTGGTCAAATTTAACCATAAATATTCAGTGGAGTGCAGGCTGGGCTAGGTTGGTAAGGATCAGTACAAGGATATTTTCATAATTTGATCCAATGCTTTGGTATTAACAAAATCTAGGAAATGCTATGCATATCAATTTTTAGAGATGTAAGTGTGCCAGTCACTGCTTGGCTAACTGAAGTCCCCTATCAAGAAAGTATCTGGTTTGATATTTTACCCCTAGATGATTTTCTTTTGGCTGTTTCCATTAGGGGTAGCCACAGCAGATCATCTGTTTCCATTTCTTCCTGTCCTCTGCATCTTGCTCTGTCACACCAACCACCTGCATTTCCTTTCTCACCACATCCATAAACCTTATCTTAGGCCTTCTTCTTTTCCTCTTACCTGGCAGCTCCATCCTTAGCATCCTTCTCCCAATATACCCAGCATCCCTCCTCAGCACATGTCCAAACCAATGCAATCTCGCCTCTCTGGCTTTGTCTCCAAACCATCCGACCTGAGCTTACCCTCTAATATACTACTTCCTAATCCTGTCCATCCTCGTCACACCCAATGCAAATTTTAACATCTTTAACTCTGCCACCTCCAGCTCTGACTCCTACCTTTTTGTCAATGCCACCGTCTCCAACCCATATAACATAGCTGGTCTCACTACCCTCTTTTAGACCTTCCCTTTCACTCTTACTGGTACCAGTCTGTCACAATTCACTCCTGACACTCTTCTCCACCCACTCCACCCTGCCTGTACTCTCTTCTTCACCTCTCTTTCACACTCACCATTACTCTGAACTGCTGATCCCAAGTATTTAAACTCATTCACCTTTGCCAACTCTACTCCCTGCATCCTCACTATTTCTCTATCCTCCCTCTCATTCACACACATATATTCTTAGTCCTGCTGACTTTTATTCCTCTCCTCTCTAGAGCACATCTCCACCTCTCCAGGGTCTCCTCAACCTGTTCCCTATTCTCACTACAAATCACAATGTCATCTGCAAACATCATAGTCCACTGGGAATCCTGTCTGATCTAGTCTGTCAACCTGTCCATCACCATTGTAAATAAGAAAGGGCTCAGAGCTGATCCTTGATGTAATCCCACCTCCACCTTAAACACATCCGTCACTCCTACCACAGACCTCACCACTGTTAAACTACCATTGTACATATCCTGTACCACTCTTACATACTCTTTGCCACTCCTGACTTCATCAAACAATACCACAACTCCTGTCTAGGCACCTTATCATACACTTTCTCTAAGTCCACAAAGACACAATGCAACTCCTTCTGACCGTCTCTATATTTCTCCATCAACGCTCTCAAAGTAAACATCAGATCTGTAGTGCTCTTTCCTGGCAGGAAACCATACTGCTGCTCACCAATCATCACCTCCCTTCTTAACCTAACTTCCACTACTCTTTCCTATAACTTCATGCTGTGACTGATCAATTTTATCCCTCTGTAGTTACCACAGCTCTGCATATCACCCTTATTCTTAAAAATCAGTACCAAAACACTTCTCCACTCCTCAGGCATCCTCTCACTTTCCACGATTTCATTAAACAATCTGGTTAAAAACTCCACTGCCATCTCTCCTAAACACTTCCATGTTTCCACAGGTATGTCATCTGGACCAACATCTTCATCCTCCTCATAACTGCCCTTACTTCTCCTATATGACATTAAGGGAATTTCCAACAACTCTGGGAGACATTGATGAATATCTGTAGCTAGCAGTTAAGTAATAGCTGGATTTGTAAAACGTGATTTGGATGTACAGAGGGTCCAAGTTAGGGTTGGGGATAATCTGAGCAAGTTAGCCAAGGTTCTGAAGGCATGACAGGCACTAAACCCTGATATAGAGGTACTGCTGCTATTAAATTCAAACCATGTCTCCGTAACTACACAAATATGAATGTGTTTAAGTTGCAGGAGTGCATACAACTTCTGGTATCTTTCTCTTTAGATGTCTGGCAATATAAGGGCAGCAAAGGAAACATCTTAGTATGAAAGGTATAAGTCATTCTTGGTTAAACTTGAATAATTATCTGCTATTTCATCACAGGCCAACACATACAAGCTAACATATAATGGATCTTTTTAGAATGATATCAAATGCTTAGCTAATTGCAAAAGCCAATTATCTTGTCTTGGTAAAATGAAGGTGCTACTCAACACCACTGTGTTTCCTGTCTCTAACACATACATAGTAAGTTCTGTCTGTGTAGACCACATCATGTTATTCACAGCCTCAGCCTTAATGCTACCAAGAGTAGTTTCATCAAATATAAGCAAAAAGTTATACATTTAAGTAGACAGTACAAGTCAATAGCTCAATGATAAGATGTCAGCCTCACAGCTCCAATGTCTTGGGTTCAATTCTAACTTCCTGACAGTGTCCCAGAGTCTCTATATTTTCTTTTTTGGATACTATGGTTTCCTTCCACCTACCAAAAACGAAGTTTAACTGGATTCACTAAACTGTCCATACAGACATGCATATACTGAAGTCATCCTTTTCCTTGTAGCATTGGTCATGACAGCCATAACACCAGGTTAATAAGTGACAAAATTAACAATTAAAAAAATGGCAAATTCAAAGGTCTAAAAATCATTATGGACAATAAGTCCTAAACAGCATATGACAATCTACTCAGGAAAGCCTGCACTGTGAATAAATAATAGACATTTCTTGCAGAGCTACTAAAATGGTGCCAAGGTAACTGCAGTTCTTGACCTCCAGAAGTCTCACCCCCACCAAGCTGATGCAGTAGATCTCACTTGACATCAGCAGACCATAGCTTATGATATGGTAAATTAAGGAGGGTTAACTGTAGGGATCTCCATCACGTGAGTGAAATAACTGCAGCATATTAGAAATATACAGAAAGTAGGAGCTAAGTACAAGATATACAAATGAGTGTTTGGTGTGACTGAGGTAAGCGTGGGAACCCTTTGGAGACAAATCTAATACCATAAATGGATGTGGGGCAACCCTGAAAAACTATCCTGAGCAAGATATACAACACTGAGCACTACTCCTGCATTCAGAGGGTCTTGTCCTGCTTGATGCCAATTAATAAAGTTTTATAACCACCAAGTTAGGGATTACAGTACTCATGCAATACAAAGGAAACTGAAAATAGATGTTTTTGCAGGATATAAAGAAGGTAGTTGATGGAGTAATCTCAGCATGAGAAGGTGTACTACATGGATGCAGTTCAAGTGAAACAAGGTTTAATTCTGTAATAGAAAATATAAATTGCAAATGCCTGCAGTAGTGCCAGAGGAAAATCAGACATGAATATCACAGTGTGCATGGGGAGTGTCTGTAATGGAGCTATGCCTTCTATCAGATGGTCATGATATTGTAGTGGATGTGGTGAATATCTGCAATAGCACCATGTCTTTCACCTAAAGGTCAGGGTATCGCACAGTGAATGAGCTGTGTCTGCAAAAGCACCATGTCTCCATCAGAAACTCATGATATTGTAATGTGTACAGGGAGTATCTGTAATGTTGCCACGTCTTCCATCAAAAGGTCATAATATCAAAGTTTGTATGGGGAGTGTCCATAACAGAGTGTATCAGTGTGTGTATGGTGAGTGTCTGTAATGCAGCCATGTCTGCCATCAAAAGGACAGGATATCACAGTGTGCACGTGGAGTGTCTGTAATGGAGCCATTTAATGCATCAAATATCCATGATATCGCAGTGCATACTGGGACTATCTGTAAAGTAGACATGTTCCATCAAAAGATCATGCGCTTGTAGTGTGTAGAGGATGTCTGTAACTTAGCCTCGTCATCCATGCAAATGTCATGATATTACAGTCTGTATGGGGAGTGTCTGTAATTCCATTAAAAGGTCATGCTATTGCAGTGTGTATATCTGTTCCATCAAAAGGTCATGATACAGGACTGTGTATAGGGAGCGTCTTTAATGGAGTCTTGTCATTAATCAAAAGGTCATTATATCTCAGTGTGCATGGGGAGTAACTATAACGGAGCCCTGTCAGTAATAAAAGGTCATTATATCGCAGTGTGTATAGAGAGTGTCTATTTGCAGCAGATAGTAAAGACAACCACAAGGCCTTCTATAGTTATGTAAAGAACCTCCACACCAATACCCAGATTTGCTCTGAGCTACTGCACAATGGTACCTTCCATAGCAAGCCAACAGATATTGCCAATATACTGGCTGACAAATTCAGTGCCAACTGTACCCCCCCCCCAAAGGACCAATCACAATATCAGTAAATTGCCAGGCACTCAGTATTACTGCTGCACAGGTTAAAACAGCACTGTCCAAGGCCAAGAATACAGCTTCTATGGGACCTGATAATATCCCTGACTGTGTTCTACATGAACTACAGAGTGAACTGGCACCTCACCTGTGTGCCCTGTTCAATTACAGCCTCACCTCAGGCTTTGTCCCTACCGAATGGCGCACTGCTACAGTCATCTCTCTCCACAAAGGATGAGTGACTACAGACCCTGGGAACTATCGCCCCATTAGCCTGACAAGTCTGATATGCAAAGCTATGGAATGCATCATTGTGGACCTAATAAACAAGAATATAGGGAATCTCCAAACTCTGGATCCTACACAGTTTGGTTTTGTGAAGGGTAGATCATGCTTGCTCAACTTGGTCAACTTCTTTGTCAGTCACCAGAGCTGTGGATGAAGGCAAGGTAGTTCATACAGCCTACCTTGATCTGGCCAAGGCCTTTGATACCATTCCACACTCCAGAATCATAGAAAAACTCACAGATAGAACCACAGTGTGAAAGTAGCTGACTCCAAGTCAGACTGCTGACTAGTCATGAGTGAGTCCCACATGGTTCAGTCCTGGGTCCTCTCCTGTTTGGTATCTACTTTTCTGCAGTCCAGGCCAACATGAAGGGACTCTGGCTGACAAAGTTCACAGATGATTGCAAGTTGGGAGCTGTTATTAACTCCTCAAGTGATGTTGACATCCTACAGAATGGCCTCACTGAGACCAATGACTGGTGTCAGAACCATGGCCTTAAGCTCAATGCCAAAAAATGTCATCATCCCCTTTGGGAAAAACCCAGTTCCAATAAATTACCACATCGATGGTAGTCCACTGAACAAAGAAGGTGTTATAAGAGATCTGGGAACACAGGGTCGACAGCAACCTCTCTTTTGATCACTACATTGCCACTGTGGTCAGAAAGTCCTTCAATGTGACACATTTGGGATGTGAGGGTGGCTTAATGGCTAAGGTGTTTGCCTTACAAACACAAGGTGCAGGGTTTGAGTCTCACAAGGGATAATTGGCTAAGCTTAAAATGGCTCGCAAGGGCAGCTAGCTTAGTACTAAACTATGAACCTATGAACATCTCATTACTAAGGGTTTTGCATCCAGGAAGAAAGAGGTTATTGTCTCCCTCTACTCTTCCCTCATTAGGCCAATGATTGAGTACAATGCCCCATTTGGCATGTACCTCACTAGACACATGCAACAACTGGAGAAGCCACAGAAGTACCTCACAAAGAGGATCCTAGTCCTTAAAAACTTGTCCTATATGGACAGACTCAAAAAACTCCAACTATTCTCTGTCTCATATCACCTAATTAGATGCAATCTCTGCTTGACTTACAAAGCCATGTCTGACCAAGGTCTGTTAGAAATGCTACATCTAAAGAAATCCCAATCCCTCTGTACCACACACTCCAGAGACCTCAATCTCATTACCACAATCAACAGAATATACTCGAGGGACAGGTTCATAACCCAGAGACTGCCCATGCTATGGAACAGACTTCCCATACATATCAAGCAAAGCACCTCACTGACCCTCTTCAAGAGAAATCTTGATGAGTGGATGGGAAACAGAAAATTCACCCCAGGGATCACTCCAGTGGCTCTACTTGACATGGGCACTGGGAACTAAGGTCGGGTGGCACATTGCCAGGGTAATCCTATGACTAGGCTTGTAAAAGCCCCAGGGCCATTAGCCTAGTACACACCTATGAACCTATTAAGCTATGATTTTACAGTGTGTACAGCTAGTGTCTGTAATGAAGCCATCTCTTTCATCAGAAGGTCAGGATATCGGAGTGTATATGGGGAGTGTCTGTAATGAAGCAGTGTCTTTCATCAAAAAGTCATGATATCATAGTGTCTATGGCCATCAAAAGGTTATGATATTGCACTTGTATGGGGAGTGTTTGTAATTGTGCCATGTCATTAATCAAAATGTCATTACATCTCAGTGTGTTAGGGGAGTGTCTATAATGGAGCCTTACCTTCAATTACAAGGTCATGATATCCCAGAGCCATGTCTTCCATCACAAGGTCACGATTTCACAGTTTGTGTGAAGACTGTCTGCAATTATGCCAAGTCTTCATCACAAGGTCATATCGCACTGTGTACAAAAAGTGTCTGTAATGGAAGCATGTCTTCCATCACAGTATCACACTATCTACAGAGTGTGTCTTTAATGGAGACATGTCTTCCATCAAAAGGTGATTATATCAAAGTGTATACTGGCAATGTCTGTAATGGAGCCAAGTCATCCATCAAACTCTCATGATATCATAGTATCAACCAATAAACAGCAGATAATGAACCACGAAGAAAAAATGCGGATGGCCACAACTCCTCACTCTGCTATTAGTAAAACTTTTAAACAAATGCAGACAATAAATTCAAGTTGTTCTTCAGGCTAAATCAAAAATTCAGTTGAAATCCACACCAAATAAACAGATGATGTTTGCAAAAAACGTATTTTAATCCACACAACGAAAAGACAAATTCAACCACAAGCGCTTTCGCCCGTTTGTAACAGGCTTTTTCAAGTGTAATCCTTTGCATACAACCCAATGCTTATATATCTTTTAGATAAACCCTTAATTGAATTATTACATTGAATTGTTTAAACAATTAAGCGATTGCAAAATTAATTAAAGTAAATTTTCCTAGTAGTTTTACCAAAAGTACTGCTCAAGTCAATGGAAACCAACCATAACGCCAGTACTTTGCGCGTTGATTTAAAAACATGTTAAATTCTTTTCCAATAATTAATACAATGGTACCACTCCACCACATAAAGTTTAAAATAATGAACACAAATGCTTAAAAAACTTTAACCCGAATAAAAACAACAGTGTAAATGGATATAAAACAGCAGTCAATAAAACTCAAATATACCTTTCAGTCTTATAATAATGCGGATGTTGCTTATGCCCCTAAACTATTTACTATCAGTTTAAATCAATTGGAGACTTTAAATGTGAAATGCATGTAAACAGTGCATATAAAAATGCATAACTGGCGTGGTTATATGTGTTCTGTCAAATGCTTAGTTAGATGAAACGCAAATTTTGCAAATATATAAAAAATGTTGATATTAAAAAATGCATACGTTATATAACCTGATGAATAAATAATTAAACCTCAAATGTTATAACAATATGTTGTAAATATGTTATGAATAACCAATAAAAATACTTATAATTATTTTTAACATTCTGAAATGTTGGAATATTTATATATATATATATACACAAATATATGTTAAATAAATAATTAAATTAATTTATTAAAAACTTGCTATATAACCAAGTTGATCAATTAATAAATAATCCATCAACTGAATTTTGGATGATATTGCACTTGTATGGGGAGTGTTTGTAATTGTGCCATGTCATTAATCAAAATGTCATTACATCTCAGTGTGTTAGGGGAGTGTCTATAATGGAGCCTTACCTTCAATTACAAGGTCATGATATCCCAGAGCCATGTCTTCCATCACAAGGTCACGATTTCACAGTTTGTGTGAAGACTGTCTGCAATTATGCCAAGTCTTCATCACAAGGTCATATCGCACTGTGTACAAAAAGTGTCTGTAATGGAAGCATGTCTTCCATCACAGTATCACACTATCTACAGAGTGTGTCTGTAATGGAGACATGTCTTCCATCAAAAGGTGATTATATCAAAGTGTATACTGGCAATGTCTGTAATGGAGCCAAGTCATCCATCAAACTCTCATGATATCATAGTATGTACGGAGATTGTCTGAGATGGATCCATGAGTGTGTATGGAGATTGTCTGAGATGGATCCATGTCTTCTATTAAAAGGTCAAGATATTACTGTGTGTGGACAGACTTCGTTCAAAAGTCATGATGTCACACTGTGTAAAGAGAGTGTCAGTAATGGACCCATGTCTTCCATCAAAAGGTCATGATGCCACAGTGTGTATGGAAGTGTCTGTAATGGACCCATATCTTCCATCAAAAGGTCATGATGCCACAGTGTGTATGGAAGTGTCTGTAATGGAGCCATGACTTCCATCAAAGGGTCATGATATCACAGTATGTAAGGGAAGTGTTTGTAATGGAGCCATGTCTTTCATCAAAGGGTCATGATATTACTGTATGTAAGGGAAGTGTCTGTAATGAAGCCATATCTTCCAGCAAAAGGTTATGATATCATGGTGTGTACTGGTATTTTCTAGCACAATTTCTTCCAAGAGGACATAATATCATTGTGCATGTGGAGTGTCCATAATGGAGCCATTTCTTTCAAAAAGTCATGACATCAAAGTGTGTACATGGAGTGTCTGCAATGGAGACATCTTTCATCAAAAGCTCATAATACCACAGCTGGTATGAGAAGTGTTTGTAATGGAGCCATGTCTTCCATCAAAATGTCATGATATCGCAGTGTACGGACAGTGCCAGTAAAGGAGCTATCTCTTCCATCAATAGGTCATAATATCGCACTGTATATGTAGATTGTAATGGATCCAACTTTTCATCAAAATGTCATGATATCAAAGTGCGTAAGTTGAGTGTCTGTAATGGAGACATGTCTTCATAAGCTCATAATAACTCATTTAGTATGGAGAGTGTGTATAATGGAGCCATGTCTTCTATCAAAAAGTCAGGATATCACAATGTATATGGACGTGTCTGTAACAGAGCAATGTCTTCAATCAGAAGGTCATGATTTCACAGTGTGTATGGACAGTGCCATTAATGTAGCCATCTCCTCCATCAAAATGTTATATCTAAGTGTATATGTGGAGTGTTTAATGAAGCCATCTCTTCCATCAAAAGGTCATGATATCGCAGTATGTAGCCATGTCTTCCATCAAAAAGTCATAATATGGCAGTGTGTACAGGGATTATCTACAGTGGCACCATTTCTTCCATCAACAGGACATGATATCTCATGATATCACAATATGTACATAGAGTGTCTGTAATGAAGTTATCTATTCCATCAAAAGGTTGTGATATTACATTGTCTGGAATGTTTATAATGGAGTAATCTCTTCTGTCAAAAGGTCATGATATCACAGTGTGTATGGTGCGTGTCTGTACTGATGTCACAGTGTGTATGGTGCGTGTCTGTACTGATGTCACAGTGTGTATGGTGCGTGTCTGTACTGATGTCACAGTGTGTATGGTGCGTGTCTGTACTGATGTCACAGTGTGTATGGTGCGTGTCTGTACTGATATCACAGTGTGTATGGTGTGTGTCTGTACTGATGTCACAGTGTGTATGGTGTGTGTCTGTACTGATATCACAGTGTGTATGGTGCGTGTCTGTACTGAAATCACAGTGTGTATGGTGCGTGTCTGTACTGTGGTGCGTGTCTGTACTGATATCACAGTGTGTATGGTGCGTGTCTGTACTGATATCACAGTGTGTATGGGGATTGTCTAAAATGGTGCCATTTCTTTCATCAACAAGACCTGAGATCTCTGTGTTTATGTGAAGTACCTGTAATGGAGCTATGTCTTCCATTAGCTGCTGAAGCCATTGCCCTCCCTATCAGTATCCTAATCAACCACTCTATCCAAGAAGGTCTTGTTCCTGAAATCTGGAAAAAAGCTTATATCATTCCCCTGCACAAAGGAGGAAATAATACTAATATTTCCAATTTCCGTCCCATCGCCATCCTCTCTCCCATTTCTAAAGTCCTAGAGAAATGTATCCACCTTCAACTCCTCCCCCATCTCTTAGACAACAACCTAATAACTCCAACCCAACATGGATTCAGACCCCATCATAGCACTATGACTGCTCTCCTTTCCTTCCTTGAAACTGTGAATAAAGCTAGAGATCTTGGCTTCACTGTATCTACCATCCTTCTCGATCTAAGGCCTTCGACACTATCTCTCATAACCTACTTCTTACTAAACTATCTAACCTAAACCTCTCCCCCTCTTCCCTCAAATGGTTTACCAGCTATCTCTCCAATAGGCAACAAGCTGTCAAATGGAAAAAGGCCACATCCTCTTTCCTCATCACCCCCACAGGTGTCCCACAAGGTTCCATACTGGGCCCCCTCCTCTTCAACATTTTCATTAATGACTTTTACCGCTCTATCCCTCTTGCTAACGTTATCCAATATGCAGATGATTCCGCAATCATCTGTGCTGCCCCATCCATACCAACCCTTTTAAAACTAACTCAAGATGCCTTCTCTACCACAGAACAATGGATGAAAGACAACCATCTAGCACTCAATGCTGCAAAAACTAAACTTATGATTTTTACCTCCTCTAAAACTAAGAATTTCGATCGAAATGTATTCTCCATCACCAACCAAAATACAACACCTATTGAACTGGTATCTGAAACCAAACTACTAGGAGTTCAAATAGATGACAGGCTCAAATTTAACTCCCATCTACTACTAAACATAAAAAAAAAACACCAAAAACTTGGTATGCTCTACCGACACAATCGGTTCCTCACCTCAACTACTAAACTTACTCTCTTTACTACATTTCTCTTACCCTCCCTTCTCTATGGAGCCCCTCTTCTAACAAACCTACAATTATCTCTCAAAACCAAACTGTCCTCTTGTTACAATAAAATAGCCAGTTTCGCCGCTAGCAACAAATCATCAACCTATCACTGTGAATCTCTCCACAACCTATACTGGCTTGAGCTTCCCAACTACCTCTCCTACACTCAGCTCACCTATGCTCATAAACTCATTTTCCAGCCATCCCTCTGTCCCTCCCTCTCCACTACCTTTAAAATACACCACACACAAAGACTTCTCAGATCTATCAATCAAAACCTTATAGAAGTTTACAGACCCCTCCACCCCCCAGGACAATACCTCCTGTCACACTCTCTAGCACATTTATGGGACTCCCTTCCCCCCTCCATTCATACCACTACTAGCCTCCCATCCTTTAAAAAATCACTCCACTCTCATCTAACTTCCACATGGGAATGCTCCTGCTCCCATCCCTCATAACCTACACTTTACTTCAACACTCTTTCCCTTCCTTCTCTCAAATCCCAGGTAACAAATTCTTGCTTGCTTCTATTATACAACTCCTTACTAGTATCTAGCAATTCCTTACCTTACTGAATCTAACTACCTGTCCAAAAAAAAAAAAATTAACTTTGATTGAAATACTTTTGATCAGTCTGTTTTACCTCTGTAGTCTTCATGCATTCTATGTGTGTATATTAATCTTAGTTTGTTTACCTCTGTAATCTTCATGTAATCTATGTTTGTATATTAACCTTTGTGTAATCTGTATGAGGAGCTTTTCTCCCCAGGACTCCATTGAAAATGGGTTATTCAGGCCCAATGGACTATCCTGGTTAAACAACTGCAAATAAATAAAATAAATAAATAAATATTGCAGTGTGTATGGGAGTGTCTATAACAGAGCCATGTTTTACATCAAAAGGTCATGATAATGGGGAGTGTCTGTAATGGAGTCATCTGTTCCATCAAAAGTTAATGATTTTGTATTGTGTATGCAGTGTCTGTAATGGAGCCATCTCTTCTATCAAAATGTCATAAAATCACAGTGCGTATGAGGTGTGTCTGTAATGGAGCCATGCCTTCCATCAAAAGGTGATGATATTGCAGTGTGTATGGATAGTGCCAGTATTGGATCTATCTCTATCAAAAGGGCATTATATCATAGTGTGTATGCAGTGTGTCTGTAAAGGAGCCAGGTCTTCCATCAAATGATCATGATATCACAATGTGTATGTGAAATGTTGACAACAGAGACATGTCTTCCATGTTAATCCATGATATTGCAATGTGTATGGGGAGTGTCTGTACTGCAGCCATGTCTTCTGTCAAAATGGCATTATATTACAGTGTTTACTGGGACTGGGTGTAATGGAGCAATGTCTTCCATCAAAAGGTCATGATATCATGATATCAAAGTGTCTGTTATGGAACTGTGTCTTTCATCCAATAGTCATGATATCACAGTTTTTATGCAGATTGTCGGCAACACAGCCATGTCTTCTGTCAAATGATCATGATATTGCTGTTTGTATGTAAAGTCTCTGCAAGGGAGGTATGTCTTCAATCAAAAGATCATGACATCACAGTGTGTATTGGGGGTTGCTGCAATGGAGCTATATTTTCCATCAAAAGCTCATGGTATCACAGTGCATCTGCAATGGCATCAAGCCTTCCATTAGTAGGTCATGATGTGGCAGTGTGTACAGGGAGTATCTGCACTGTCTCCATTTCTTCCATCAACAGGTCACAATATCGTATTGTCTATGGGTAGTGTCTGCAATGGAGCCATG
Source organism: Protopterus annectens (assembly GCF_019279795.1). Classification (NCBI taxonomy): domain Eukaryota; kingdom Metazoa; phylum Chordata; order Ceratodontiformes; family Protopteridae; genus Protopterus; species Protopterus annectens. Next base: position 960,343,425 of record NC_056728.1, read on the forward strand.
TCTTCCATAAAAAGGTCATGACACTGCAGTGTGTATGAGGAGCATCTGTAAGGCAGGCATGTCTTCCATCAAAAGGTCAATTTTGCAGTGTGTATGGGGAGTGCTTGTAATGTAGCCATCTCTTCCATAAAAAGGTCATGATATTACATTGCATAAGGTGAATGTCTGCAATGGAGCCATGTCTTCCATCAAAAGGTTAGGATATCACAACGTGTATTCATATTGTCTGTAACTGAGCCATGTCTTCATCAAAAAGGTAATGACGTTGCAGTGCGTATGCAAAGTGTCTGTAACTGAGCCATCTCTTCTATCAAAAGGTCATGATATCACAGTGTGTATGTGGTGTGTATGTAATGGCACCATATCTTTCACCCAACTGTCCTTATAACACAGTGTGTATGGAGAGTGTCAGTAATGGAGCCATGTCTTATGTCCAATGGTCCTTATAACAAAATGTGTATGAAGAGTGCCGATAATGGCACCCTGTCTTACATCCAAAGGTCCTCATAACACAGTGTGTATGGAGAGTGTCAGTAATAGCACCATGTCTTCCTTCAAAAGGTCATGTTGTAATGCAATGTGATGTGCAATAGAATGACAGTAAATGGAAATAAAGGAAGTAGAAATAAATTACAATAAAGGTTAACAAATTAAAAAGGAAAGGGTACCTTTACATATGATCATTCATTTATCTAACTAATCAAGCCATGCCGCAGAGGCAGTCTACAATAAAAAAGGCAGATACCAAAAGAAAAAAGACAGCAAAATGATTAACACTGGGGAGGCATGGAAGATAAGTGAGGAAAACATAAGGAACAAATGCACTGCAATGGTAGCAGAGACATTTCACTGTAGTCTATGGTGCTGTTCTTAACTTAAAACATGGTACTGGGATTACTGTACAATATTTTAAAGAATTATTTTAGGAATATCTTTTCTGTACATGTCTCCTTTAGGAAACCTTACACATTATATAGGGTTGCCACCTCTTCAAATGCCCAAAGTGGGACATTTTTTATAGAAGTGTGAGATTTTGCAGGACAAAACATACCCACCGCCAGGGAAAAGGACAAAACTTCACTTTGTTACCTAAATAAAAGCTTATTTTTGTAGCATTTGAGTTGCTTATTCGATTTTATATAATATTTGTGTGTCCCAGATACAAAGTAACTGTTTTATTCAACTATTAAATAAAACTTAAGAAATATATTTTGTCTTAAAATCTCAGGACATTTGCCATTTTTTAGGTTTTTCAACAGGACACAACTGCCGAAGTTGGACTGTCCCTCGCAAAGAGGGACAGGTGGTAACCCTAACATTATATCATTTTGATTTTTCTATTTTTTCTTCTTCTAATGTGCATCACCCTTCTGCAAATGCTGTTTTCTGTTTTACCAGAGTGACCACACCTTCCTTCCAGATAACTTCAGTTTGCTGACTGTATCTCTTCCATCATGTAGACAGATACATTTCTTCTTATATTTTTCTCACTGTCATATGATTACCCATGTGCCACGCTTCTGTTATATATTTTCGATACTGATTAATGTCTGCCATGCTGGCTTCTTGACACAATACATTATACTTCCAGAGTTATTTGTTAAGGTTTTAATTTTTCGCAGACTCTGGACAGTAGTACTTGCTGGCTACTGCTTTCTTTTCCTTTCATAAAATTACAGACTATATTTATTATTAGCAGGTTTCACAAATTCACCTATGCAGCATCCAAAATGATTACTGCAAGTAAATAATTGAACTTTTATGATGGTCAGTGTTTATGTTGTAACAATTATCCTTGAAATAACATCTTGTTTATTAAGAGAACATCTTGTTTTCACTATTAGTGGTCAAAGTTCAACCCACTGAGAATCAGAATTCCTGAACTCCATCTCCCTCCTAAAAAAGTGGTTTATTTGCAGGGTAGCAAGCCCCTCATACCCCAGAACTTTATATATATATATATATATATATATATATATATATATATATATATATATATATGTGTGTGTGTATGCAGACACACATACATATATACACAAACTCCATGGTCACACCAACTCAAGAAAAGGGGACATTACCCCTGAAAAGGGCATCACTCCCAGAACAACTTGCTAACAGTGATTTCCAATGGAGAAGCTCTGATCCTCGACGAGTTGAATTTCAGACTAATGATGCTCAAAAATTCAGTCTTAGGCAATGAATATATTATCCAATCAACTTACCTAAGAATGCATGTGATGATCAGTAACAAAAATCTGGCTATGGTTTTCATTATGAGCAGACCACAGAAGAAAAACGCATCTCTGGTTTGCAGACAAATGACTTGCTATTGCAGTTTAAGCTATATTTTACATTATGGCTTTTTGGACTATGTTGTGGATAAAACCAGCCAATTAGCCATGGAATTAACACAAATAAATAGCAATAAATAAATGTTAATTTGAAGGATTCACTGAGTATTTTGGTTTCTGTCTCATAGACTTATGCAGTATTTCAATGACCAGTCCAACATTAAGCTTCATATCTTAATTCTCTGTTTTATGTTTTACCTTCTCCATGACGTCTTTTCTTAAGGATTTAATTTCAATGTCTCTCTTGTAGGTGTTTGTTCCAAAGGTTGCTTTTTGAGATTTTGAGATATGGCAGTTATTTAGATGGCAAACAATATGGCTTATATAACCGCGCGAACTCTTCATGAATCAGGAGAAAAAAATTATTCTTCTTTATTTAATTTTACAAAGCTTGTTTACTTAAGTATATTTATAAATGAGCACACAGACTGACTTTTCACAAATGGCATTTATACAGCATTTAGAATTACTGTGAAAAATATGTTTCTGTTCACAAATCATGATAGTATATACAGGACAGCTTTCATTATATGATTTTTTTCAGAATATTCATGTTAACATATCTGTAGGATGATTATGTTTCTAAAAATATCCACTAACAACATGCATTTTAAGATTTACACTGAGAATTACCTAGTTTAGATAATTGTTCCTACATTTTCAGGGTTTGGCATTGTTACTACCGTAGGTTTAAAACTCTTAGGGGATAGGAAGTAAGTTAAAAAGTAAAAAGTATGGATGTTGCTGTTTACTGCAGTATATAGTCTTTGTATGATATTTATCAAAACCTTTAATACAGAGCTATAAAATGAGTGGGCATATGATTTGTACAGATGGGGAGGGAAATAAATTGCTATCACAGTGAGTTAGGGTGCAAAAGCAGCAGTTTGTATAAGTCAAGAAAAATCATAATTCCTTGTTACTTCCAAGAAGCAGGTTGTGTCTTGTACTATAACACAGGACATGGTGATGCATCTTCTGTAAACTGTTAAAGCAGATATGTATCACCGCATCCTTATGCAAGCTGCAAAACAATGCGTATCAGATCATGGCTTACTGCTTTACATGCAGAAAGGGTTTGCAGCTAGAGACCAGACTACTTAGTATAATCCAACATTTCCTGAGCCTTGGGAATGAGTTGTTTTGTGCATCAGTGACATACCTCTCAACCTCTTAGTGCAAGAAATCTGAATATAGTCTGGCAAAATGGCGAGACAAAGGCCCAGAAATAAGGACATATTTTAACTACTGCTCTTATAAACTTAGACAGTTGCTAGAGTAACTGGGTTTGTTTTAATATACAGTTTCTAAAGGATTTGACGTCTGAAACTCAAATATATGTCATTATTTTGTGACTTCAATCCTCAGATCATTCCAGTGATTTGCTAGAAAATCATAAATTTTATGGGGAACAGACCAAAAATATCAGCCAAAATTGGGACATTCTGCAAAAATCTGGGCAGTTGTGAGGTATGAGTAGTATGTCCACATTTTTATACATTGCGATTATGATGGGTTCAGAACTACTTTACAAAAAAATCTGTGTACCGTAACAAGAGTGTAAAATGCATACTTTCTGTTTTTCTTTATAATGGATTTTATGCAGTTCCCTTAAAAGATCAGTTTCTGGGAATAACAGTGAAGCAACTTTCTTTTACCAAATGTAAAACAAGCCTGGACTGTCAAATAGAATGTAAGTGAATCAAGAAAACGCAGGCCACTTAATTCAGCCAAAATAAATTATGCCGACTCGTTCAAAGCTCCAGCCAAATCTGTTACAATTTCTGAAGCACTGGTAAATTTACCAACAGCTTCCAACTGTTATAAATATGCCAAGGAAGCCAGATGAAATCCATACAACAGAGCCATACAGACAACCTCACCTTTTTTTTGCTGGCTTAATAACAGTATTTTTTTCCATAATGTTGTTTATACTGAATGTACTTCTCAACTCTTCAGATTTTTGCCGGATAGTTTTGGTCCTTTCTTCATGGAATTTGTGTTTTTCTAGCTAATCAATGCGGATTGAAGTCAGTAAATCATAACAGACATTTTAGTTTTAGACTTCATATTCTCCAGGAATGCATGCTAACACAAAACCGGTTATTCTAGTAACTTTCTACATTTATAAGAGCAACATTTAAAATCTGTCCCTATTTTGGGGCCTTTGTGTGACTTTGTTGCAAACACAACACTTGTCATTTGTATACATACAGAGCAGGATGACATGCAAGCTGAAAAAGAATAATTATGTCACAGTCTTTGACTCGCATATTACTACTCCTATTGTCATCATTCACCACATATACATATTTTGTAGCTAATTGATTCCTTGCTCAGTTAAAACTATGTGGCTAGCTCAGTCACCTCTTTTCACCCAATGCTCGCAGTGTCATTGCTAAAATTATTTTAATACCCAAACTTGAATATAGACTTCCTTTCCTCGGTCTGCTGAGAATAAAATCTGTAGATTCATTCCATTTGTAGATCCCCAGATGCACCACTGCAATTTGCTAAAAGAATTCCAAATGACTTTCGGTGTCTTATAAGCAAATTTTCTTCCAAGAACTCTTAATTTACAAGGTGCTAAAATATGGTCACTGCCCTTCTTTAAGAGTGAAACTAACTTTAAAAGACACTCATATACTTAGAAGTACTCAGGGGAAACAGTTTCACACAAGCACCCCCTCCATTTAAAACTGCTGTTAGAGAGCCTTTTTTAGACTGGGACCTGCTACCTGGAACCACCTGCTTACACACATAAAAATCTAGAAACCATTAGAAGCTTCATAGTTGCACTTAACGAGCATCTCTTTAGTGAATTTACCTGCAGCTGCTACTGTGGCAATAGACAGGAAACTTACCATCCCATATCATGAATAACACAATACATTTAATTAACTTTTCTCAGCCTCTTTAACTGGCATCTAATATCCATATATTTCACACACAGGGGAGTTTATGTATTATATGTATGACTGTACTGCATTTTATGCATATCTTATCTTGCATTTTATATCTATTTTTTCTTTTCTCAGTGCACTCTGACTGGCTCTTTTTAATCTTACCCTATTTCAGTCAAGAATATTATATACCAAATAAGCACATACAATTCAGAACACAATTGAGAGACTGTGATGTAGTTTCTGCTCACTGCGCTGGAGTTATATAGAAACCATTAGAAGCTTCAAAGTTGCACAAATTACTACAGCACTCACCCTTCTTCTTTACCTAGAGCAAAACAGCTCTTATACTCACTTTCCTCACTTGTCTAGAGGAAAGTAGTTTTTATCCAGGCATGTCCAAGGGTCAACTCCCAGTGTTCTCTCCTGTCTATCTGATGAATCTGGGCATCTTGGGGCAATGTACACAGACAACCCTCTCCTCTTACCACCCAACACCACAACCTGCGAGAGATGCACTAATCTAGCCAAACTGGAGGTAAAGCTGTCTCCAACCAAGACTGAACTTGACAGTCAAGAGGAGAAGGTAAACACTTGCACCACACCACACACATCACATAGTCCCACTAAACTTACACCACCAAAATCCACACATAGAAGCACAAAAACATTTGTGGAGGCTCTCAATAATAATCTGCTCAAGCAACAGAGACCTCCAAAGCAGAAACGCAAGCAACCTCCACCCCCAACACAACCCAAATGACACAGAGCCCACAGACTCAATGTGCCACTCAACCATAGCCCATAAGGCAAAACAATGTAGCCAACACACTAGTCATTGGTGACTCTATAGTCAGGCACACTGATGTCCCACTCACCAGGCTAAACAAGGAGAAGGTTACTGTTAGCTGACTGTCGGGTGCCAGGATCCGCCACATAACCCACGCACTCAGGTCACTCCACAACAAGTACAAATATGACTCTGTCATTGTCCATATTGGTGTAAATGACATGAGATGTACCTCCCTGGACTACATGAAAAGAGACATGGAAGAGCTCCCTGATCTTGTAGCCCAGGCAGGTATGACCCTAGCCCTGAATAGCATTCTGCCATTACCCAGAATGATACTGCAGTACAAGGACAAAATGATTGAATTCAACAATTGGCTAAGCTTCTGGTGTCATTCTAAGGGGATCCAGTATCTGTCTGCCTGGGATGACATGGTTGACAGACCACGATGCTTTGCCAGAGATGGCCTGCATCTGTCACCCCTGGGATTCCAGATACTGGCTAAGGCTCTTACTGCCCCATATAGTGCCTTTTTTAGGCAAGGTTCAAATGACAAATTCACCACCATAACAGGAACAGGAAAGCAAAAACTGAGGGTAATGCTATTCAGTGCTAGAAGTCTAAATCTCAAAATGCACTCCCTCGAGGCACTCCTTAAAATGGAGAAAATCTATATCTGTGCAGTGACTTAGACCTGATTCAAGGCTCCAGAGAGCACCACTGCATTACCAGGCTATAACTCATACCATACTTTCCAGCCACCTAACCTGGACCAGAACACCAAAGGCGGAGATGTGTCCATGTTCATTAAGGATATTAAGGAAGGTAAAAACTCTGTACCCATGAACTACCACATAAGTGGTAGTCTACTTTACACTGAAAGTGTGATAACAGTCCTTGGGATAGCATGATCCATGGACTTGTGTAAGTACTTATAAAGTGCATTTGTGTAGGATTCAGCAGTTGTACCTCTATTATCCATCTGCATGGGTGTCATTAAGTTTGCCACTTCTATCTTAAAAAGTGTGAAGTTGGCTTTGGAGAAGTTTTTTACGGTGGTTTCCTTAATTGGGGGTGGGGGTGGGATGTGGATGTCTAGGGTGATTAGCTTGTGGTCGGATCTGACCAACGAAGAATTGACCTCTGATGTGAGACACCAGTTGCCAATCTTGGTAATGACCAGGTCTAGTATACTGCTGCCCCTGGTGGGAGTGTGAATAAATTGATCCAAGGCGTTGGAATTTATGAATTCCAGAAAACGTTGAGCAAGAGAGTTGGTACATGAGTAGTTTTCCCAGTTAATGGTGTGGTAGTTGAAACTGCCCATTATTAAGGTGTTGGGTTGTACCCTAATACTTTCCAGTGTATCAAGAAATGAGGAATGGGAATCCTGGGGCATGATGGGGGGGTCTATAGCAGGCTACAATTTGGACTGTGGTCTTGCCCAGAGTTAGTTGCACTTGGATAATCTCGGATGCATTATACTGTGGAACTAGCCTGGAGGTGTGGATATCCTTAATGAATATGGACACGCCTCCACCTTTAGTGCTTCATTCCGGGTTAGGTGGCCAAAAGGTGTGGTATGAATTTTAGCCTGGTGACGCAGGGGAGCTCTCTGGAGCTTTGAACCAGGTCTCTGTCACTACACATATGTCAATGTTCTCCATTTTAAGGAGTGCCTCGAGTGAGTGCATTTTGAGGTTTAGACTTCTAGCATTGAGTAGCATTACCCACAGATTTTGCTTGCTTGTACCTGTTATGGTGGTGAATTTGTCATTTGAACCTTGCCTAAAAAGGGCACTATAGGGGTGGCAAGAGCCTTAGCCAGTATCCGGAATCCCAAGGACGACAGGTGCAGGCCATCTATGGCAAAGCTTCATGGTCTGTCGATCATGTCGTCCCAGGCAGACAAATACTGGATCCCCTTAGAATGACACCAAAAGCTTAGCCAATTGAAGGTACCTTTGAGTGAATCGAATATATTTGATAAAAATATTGAAAGTATATTTGACTGAACAGCCATTTCATCAAAAACATTCTAAACATTATATATACAATAAAAAAAATGTAGAGGGGAGCAGCACCCTCTGCACCTCCACATGTGGGGTTTTGCTCCTCACAACCCTCCTAATTATTTATTCTAAATCGAAGGTTGCATACCTGTGGATCGAAGACAAAACACCACACTCAATGAATCAGTGTCGGTGCACAATCACAAACATCTACAAATCTAGGGGAGCAACCTGGGCAACAACAATCCATACATTTTCTAAATTACTGGCCTAACAACTACCTTGCTCAGAAACACTATCATGAATACCATCTCTAGACTGTCATAGTTTTCACTCAATTGCTTTTCAGTCAAATGTACTTTCAATCATTTCAGTTTATTCCACACAAATACAAACAAATCCTTAAAGTCAAATTTTAAACTGAGCAAACAAGTCATCTACATTTGACGCCCTAATCTGCAATCCCATACCTAACTGCCTAAACATTAACTCATATTACCACAAACTGGACTTTCAGTCAAACATTGAATCCATAACTGAAATTTGTTTAAGACCAACCATTAAAGATGAAGAGTTTCTATACCAAGGCTACAATATCATCAGATCAGACAGAATAAATAGAAAAAGGGGTGGAGTTGATATCATATTTTCCAATTCACTTGAACTTACTACCTGCCCAAATTCAACAAAGCAGAAATACTAATAATATTGTTAAAGATAAAACTGAAAAAAGTCTGTATAATTTCCATTTTCATACACAAAATAACTTCCATTCTGTAGTCAAAGATAAGGCCACAAAAAGCATCACCCAGGAGACCACCATAATAGGTGACTTCAATCATAACTATACCACATTGTACCACCATGTTCAACTTCACCCAAATGGTTTAGTCACCAACTAGATTCAACAACAAAACAAGCAAGGAGACTATCCTTAATGGATACTAACGTTGCCCCTAACAGATCATCTCTCGCAGGCCCCTTCCTCTCTAAATGGCCACAATCCTGTTTATGAGATTTACACTGGAGCAAAGAATCCAAACAAGTCACTTACAACCTAATAAGAAACCTCAGTAAATTTAACCAGATCTTGTTCACTACCATCCACAAACAAATTAACAGGACACCCTTAAAAACAGTTCTAATAGCTCTAGCAGTTGAACAGTTTCAAACTTCTGTAATCACAAGTCTTCACAGTGATATACCAGTAAGACAAAAACATGAAACGTCCAACCCAACACTGTGTGTTCATGAAGGCAGTCACACAGCCATGAAGAACAAAAATGTAAGTTGCATATTCTCAGAGCAGATGATTTTCATGATTATGAAGTTAACAGTTTGCATTGTCATGCTGGACATTTACAAAGTAATTTCATGCAAACTATCAATGTTTTAATAAAAAAATACAATATAGACAATCATGGTAAACGCTGATGCAAAGACAAGATGTCAGAAATTAAAAGTGATATTTTTGAAAGATAAGCTGTTTTCTGCCCAGGTAAGTACTTGGCTAGCTGCACTTACAGGCCATTTTAAGCCTATCCAGTTCCCCTAAGGGTGAGGATCAAACCTTGTAACTTGTGTCTGTGAGGTAAACAGCTTAACCATTACACCGTTCTCCAATCATCTTCAGTGTGCTTGCCTGTAGTCTGGTCTGTAAAGCAATAAGATAATACAGAGATGTTCACAGCTGCACAGACACAAGTGAGAATTCCAGTTAATGTGAGGCAGAAAACTGAAAATGAATTAAAATGTATGGAGCAGTTGGGTTTGACAGTGAAAAAAAATCAAAAGCCTACTCTGTGGGTAAATAATGCAGGTAGGAAGTATTAAGCTTGTTCCCTTACAACTGCTGTGCACCAATCTTGCCTTGTTTAATTACACTAATACTTGGTAATAACCACTGCTTCTGGCAAATAAAACATCATCTGGAGATTTCGGAACTGTGTGTGTTGAACACATCCCTGGGAGGACAGAGACACTGTTCCACAGATTAGTAAAGGAAAATAAGGTGTTATCAATGTTAGCGTGTTAGTGAGGACATATTGGTTTAGGCTGAAACCAACCTGGAACATGACAACAGTCTAACAGTAGTTGTAAGGGAGACAAGCCTCTTTGTACTGTCCTTTCTGAAACCACTGGATAAAACATTAGTATGTTATTTGCCTCTGCAGCTCACAGGGACATCTCTGTGATCCAACATCAATGACTGATGGATCAGGGAGGCTGATGTTACGGGTCACACTCTCCTATGGTGTCCCAATAGGTGGGGCCAACTGAGTTACTCTATAAACTAATTTAGGAACTCTCCATTGTGACCATATATTTCAACTGTACTCTTGACTGCAGCCTCTACCATCTGCTAAAGCCTCAGCAGGAATTGGCTGTATCTCTAAACCCATAATGGGAAGTGAACCTGGGCCAACAAACAATAGAATACACACGCATACATATATATATATATATATATATATATATATATATATGTATATGTATATGTATACATATATAATATATATATATATATATATATATATATATATATATATATATACCTATATATACTATATATACATATATATATATATATATATATATATACATATACATATATATATATATATATATATACATATATATATACATATATATATATATATATGTATATACATATATATATATATATATATATATATGCATATATATATATATATATATATATATATATATATATATATATGCATATATATATATATATATATATATATATATATATATATATATAATTCTCATTACCATAATAAAATCCCTATCACTTGATACATCCTCCATAAAGTGGTTCCAGTCCTACCTTGACAATAGACAGCAGGCAGTACTATGGCACAAGTCTCTCTCTACCCACTTACCAGTCAACCTCGGTGTCCCCCAAGGATCTATCCTTGGACCTCTACTTTTTTCCATTTTCATCAATGACCTCCACCTAGCCATCCCTCAAGCCTCATGTATACAATATGCAGATGATTCCACACGTATATGCTCAGTCTCATCCTCTTCAGACCTCCTATACCTTACCCAACAAGTCTTCAACACAGTAGAGAAATGGTTCACTCATAGATGCCTTCTCTTAAACCCCAAAAAGACTAAACTCCTTCTTTTCTCTCCCACTAGTAAATTCCCCCCATTGGATTTCTCAGTCACTTCTATCAACAAAACTATTATATCCCCTGAAGCTACCACTAAACTATTAGGAGTCACCATCGACAATAAACTAAACTTTGATATACATATAAACAATACTATAAAATCTGTTAATAAAAAATTAGGCTCCCTGTATCAGATTAAATCTTTTCTCCTACCCTCTGCTCGTACAACAATAGCACACACACATCTAATATCACCTCTTCTATATGCCTCACCTATCTTTACTAAACTATCTAAAAATAACCTCAGCAAACTGGAAAGGTCCTATAATAACATCGCCAGATTTCCCACAGGAAACCCATTTCGAACCCATCATTGCCTCAATTTAAAACAGCTAGGCTGGCTTGAACTACAGAACTTAATTAAATTCCATCAACTAACTATAGCTCACAAAACCCTTTACACACCATCCAAAACACCTGCTCTATCCACACTAATCACTCCCTACAAAAACCTAGATTCCCTAAGGTCTTCACATAAACTCATAGCAAATTCTACCAAAACAAACAACAAGGCTGGTGACTCTGTTTTTTCTAATACAGTAGGGAAAGCCTGGAATCTTCTACCAAATGATATTTCTACACTTCCCTCACTGTCCAGTTTCAAAAACAATCTGAAAGTATATCTCAAATCTCACTGGCTATGTCATTGCTCCCAACCTGACTAGCTCTATAGTCACCCTATACTCTGATCTTCCCCTTCTTTCCCTTCAGGAAAAAAAAAAAAAAAAAAAAAAAATTTTTTTTGGGATATTAACTGCATCTACTGTTAAGATTGGATTCTATACTAACAATTTACTTAGAAGTGTTATAATTATCCTGTAATTCAGTCTGTTCTATGCTTTTTTTTTTTTGTATTGTTTTGTTTATATGTTTGATTCATAGAAATTAGTTAAATTAACTGTATTTACCTAGGAGCTTTTCTCCCCGGGCCTCTACTGAAAATGGACATGTATCCAGTTAGACTAGCCCGGTAAACAAATGTAAAATAAAAATATATAGGTATATATATATATATATATATATAGATATAGATATATATATATATATATATATATATATATATATACATATACATATATATATATATATATATATATATATATATATATATATATATATATATATATATATACATATACATATATATATATATATATATATATACATATACATATATATACATATATATATATATATATATATATATATCAAAAAGGCCAGTAGTATCCGGCTCAGGCTGGCTGACTGAACCTTTGTCAATGTATTTAGACTTTGAACTAAAAGTGTTGCTTAATAATGTTTATGTACTTAAGGATACGGAACAATTTCTAACAGACCTTTACTCTTGTGTTCAAGGTTTGAATGATTTAGAGGATATTTTGTTAGTAACCATGGATGTGGTTTCTTTATTTACATGCATTCCAAACGTTGAAGGGTTAGATATTATAAGAACAACATTAACTGATTCCAATTCAATGGACTCTAGTAAGGTTGATTTCTTGTGCCTTCTGTTAGAATTAGTATTGGAGAGCAACATTTTTCTATTTCAAAATATGTATTATAGGCAGCAGAAAGGTGTTGCCATGGGCACTAGTTGTGCAAACAGTTATGCCAATCTTGTCATGGTGGCATGGGAAAAGAGGCACATGCTTGATAATTCAAACATAGTTTTTTACAGGAGATTTGTAGACGATCTTTTCTTTTTATGGAAGGGCACTGATGGGATGCTCCTGATGTTCTTTGAACAATTGAATAGTATGGATTCATTTCTGAAGTTCACCATAGACTTCTCAGTGGTTACCATGAATTATTTGGATGTAACCATCTCCTGACTCAATAACAGTTTTTTGACTAAAGTTTATCATAAGTCATGTTATAGGCCAGCATATTTATATAGAACTACCATGCACAATCCCAACATTTTTGGAAACATCATCAAGGGACAGGCCATGAGACTCTCAAGATTGTCATGTGAGGACGCATGCTTTATGAATGAACTTCATGACCTTAGGTCAGGGTTATTGGAGAGAGGTTACAGTGAACAGGAAATTAGCAGGGTAAACTCTAGTGTGGGTGGTTTGAGAGCCACTAGAGCTAAACCCTACTATTCTGGTAGAGATGGCCTGCCAGTTACTACATTCAATAGGGAGAGGCCAAGGAAGGAATCGGTTGTTATTCCTTTCAGTAATAATACCAGTATTATTGAGAAAGCCATAACGTCTAACTGGAATATTCTCATCGTGGATGAGAAAGTTAGGAAGGTAGTAGGAGATCATCCCACCTTTACTTATAGCAACATGAAATGCCTTAAACAATCTCTGTGCTACAATGATTCAAGCATATGCTCCTTATTTCCAGAGTCCATGAGTTTTGAAGGGACTAAGAAATGTGGGAGATGTCTGCAGTGTGATTCTATAGATGAATCATGTTATTTTAGACATCCGGACACAGGACATCTGTGGGAACTGCGTAACAACAGTGGTTGTAACACCATAAATGTGGTTTATGTGGCACACTGTGTGGTTTGTTTCTGTTTTTACGTAGGCAAAACCAACAGGAGCCTGAGGGAACGTATCAGGGACCATGCCTACTGTTATGCAAGGAAACAAGTATATAGTGCCCTGGCTAGGCACACCCTACAGGAAGGAATGGACCATGTTTTTCTCTTCCAAGTACTCCATGTTCAAGTAGAGAGTATACAATTTGGTGATATTATTAATCTAACTGAACAGGCTGAACTTCGATGGATTTTTAGACTTGGTGCACATAGGGGCAGAGGTCTCAATGAGACTATCTCTCAAGCCCCATTTGAAAGCCAGGAAGTTAAGATAGTAGTAATGTTTTTCAGGCCAGCTTAGGTTTCTTTGTTATTAGGTTTTATTCATTTAGAGATTCAGGCACTCATATATATTTTTATGACTTTTCATATTTGGTATATTTGTATTAATAGATATTAGTTTTTTATTAGGTGTATTTGCTACGTTTTATATATAGATATATATATTTTTAGAAGATCATGACATTGTAAGTATTTTTATGCCTCAGGATGGAGTCATTTGCTCATTCAAGGGCTAATAGTTTAATTGAATAATAAGGTAGGAGTGGTTGAAAGAGTATTTAATGTATTCTGATTTTTTTGTAACCATGTCTGATGAAGCAGATACAGCATCCGTGAAAGCGCTCACATCTTTGTTAT